>NC_052479.1:0-300000 GCF_009730915.1 Dioscorea cayenensis subsp. rotundata
AGACATTACCAAATTTGTCGTAGTGTTATTTGAGGGTCCATTCTCTTTTCCTGCCGAGGTTTTTGTCGATGGGTTTTTCGGGCATAGGTTTTTCAAATGAGCGGTAACGCTCAGAATGTACTCGAGATAGTGTCTTCTTTGTGCATGGCCCAGGTTTTGTCACTATGGGTTTTCGCAGAGGTTTAATGAGACGCATCCTCGGCACGGTCGTAAGCGTCCAAGGGAGTGTTATAAACAAATATTTTAATGGATGCTTCTCTGAGCAATCTTTAGCATAGCGTACCGGGCATTACTATAGTAAATTCTAGATATCAACTGAGCGGTACATGACACGTGTTAGCCCGTGAATGTCTTATCGCATGCTATGCGTGTTGTTGCTATTCCAGCAACTAGGAGTATTTTTGGACCGTCGGATCGATCGATCACCGGTCGTTCGTTCAACTCTTATAACGCCATAAATAGCACTCATTTTGTATATTTTGTGCATATAGAAAAGAGAGAGAAGAAAAGAGAAATAAAGAAGAAAGAAGAAGAAATTTAGTCTTGAGGGTTTTGAGGTGTTTGGTAAATCCTTTTGACTTTCTCAGCTATCTTTTATATTTATAACATATATTTTTAACATAGATATATATATATATATATATTTATTAATAAATATTTAGGGTTCTAATAATGGTTGTGTATATAATTAAGAATATAAATATCTTTATAATTGGGTGAGGAGAGAGAGGTGAGTATATAATAATAATAAGAATAATATAATATAATAATATGAGTGGTTGGGAAAAAGAAACACGTGACTAGAAATGAGAAAGAGGCATCTGATTGGATGAGGGCCCTTCACCCTCCGAGGGTTTTTGGTATGAACGAACATATTTGGGCAATTAAGAAAAGAGAGGAAAGTTGTGAATATCGGATGGGTGCTTCCTTGCTTCTTTCTTCATTCCAAACATATTATATATAAGCCCTTCTTTACTTCTTCTTCTTCTTCTTCTCCTTCTTCTAGCTTCCTATTCTTCCTCTCACTTGGCAGTTGAGGGGAAAAACGAAGAGAGTGGATCTTCTGAATTCCTCTCTGAAGAACGAGGGAGAGTCAGGGTCAAGCGGAGGAGGCTAAAAATTAAAGAAGCTTCTCAGCAGCCGCAGCAGGACAAGCCCAAGGACCAGCCAACGCCCTGATCTTTTCTTCACCAGACACCACCAACAACAGGTGTGCTATATGCTATTTTGCTTTTTCATGTTTTTGTGTTTTTGTGGTTTTTTTTAAATAGTTGGTTTTATGCCTAATACTATGCTCAATCCTCTCTCTTTGCAAAATTCCCTCCGGTTCTTTATGTTTGATAAATTTGATGGATGAATAAATTCACAAGGGTCTTTAATTCAGTCAATATCTAATTCCTAGCTTTGGGATTTTGACTGTATAATTTATCAAAATTCTTGGATCTCGGAGATGTGCTCACAAAATTAAGTGTTTCTCTTCCTCCTTAGTCCTATGTGCGTGCCTATGTGTGTGGGTCTTGCTACGCTACACCACAAACACCTACTTCTTTTATTTAACGACAAAACAGTATATAAACAAGAACAAGAACAAGAATGGTTTTAAGGTTGGATAGACAACTGCCTACTTTTACAGGGCGGTGCTAGCAAGTAAATCTTGTTTGTTCTTAGATTGATGGTTTACATGAATTATAATAATCAGCTCTTACAATAACCGTCCTGATGATTCTGATTTTGATTTTGATTGAACTCTAATGGTTGATCATTTGGAGGTTGGGGAATGCGCCATCAAGCGTTGCTCCAGCGCATCAGCTCACCATCTTCTACGCTGGATCTGTCGGCGTCTTTGATGCAGTTCCGCCTGAGAAGGTAACTTTTAGCTCATACATCAAATTCATGGCTTAATTGCTTTGTTTGCTGAGTCCTGATCTGTTTACCTGCAATATATACATATATATCTTAGCAGGCACAAGCATTATGCTTCATTCTACCGCAGCCGCTGCAGCATCTGCTTCTTTGAATAGCAGGCAGTGGCCAGCAGCAGCAGCAACAGACACGGCATTCTCCTCCGATGCTGCGAATGCACCTGCTGCAGCAACAACTGCTGCTGCAACAGCTGCATCCTCCCGCCGGCTCTCCTGCAAGATGCCTGTCCTTCCAAAAGCTCATCCACTGCAGCGGGAGCCTTGTCACCACCACCACAGCTGCTTGCTACACAACTTGCAACCTCTGCAAGCTGCAAGCTGGTAAACAACCACCTTCATCAGCAGAATTTAGACATTCTAAAAGAGAGATATATTAATATAAAATACAAGCATGTAGTATGAATCAAAGTTAATGCTCATTTTACATGTCGTTGATCTCAAAACAACTTATCTATGGTAGAACGAGAAACTCTATTTAGAATTACACATCGATTCATATTGTGACCAGCTTGATTACATTTGTACATGCATATATATTTTTTATTTTATATATATTGGAAGTTTAAAAATAGTGGAAAATATCTCTTTAAGTCTTTTGTAGCTTGTTTTGATCAGAGCTACCAAGCTGCAAGGGAGGAATTCACTCCAACGTTTCTTGGAGAAACGCAGAGACAGGTATTTAATATTTAGTATTCACCATTTTCTTCCCCTATTTGTTAATTATTAGTTATTAGAATTAATTAACTGAGATTAATTTGGGAAACAAATTATGAACCAGGAAATAGTTAATTAGTGGTATAGGGTTGAGCACCCTCTTTAGAAGCTCATGTGTGTATATATAGCTATTTATATATAAATTGATTTTTATTAATAAACATAGAAAAGAATATGTTTCCATTCCCACTGCGTCTCTGTATTTAACATGCTTATAGTTTAATGGAAATTTCAAATTTGAAATTAAGAGTTTTTAAGACACGAGAAACTTTTGCTGTTAAACAGAAAAGGGTGAGGTACAAAGATTCCTCGCTACTGTTAGAAACTTGGAGGTGAGTGGACCTAACGTGCCCCACCTACAAAGTAGGGCAACTGTTGTCGGCCATGGTTTGGGACCCCTGGGCTTCGGATCCATGGGCTTCAAAAGGCGCATGGATGGATGGATGTGGTACATCCTTTCTTTTCATGCATGATATACAAGTTGGGATTGATTGATGACCTTTCACCGACTCATCAGTCATTAACTTATTTTTATTTCTTAATCAACACAACAGTTATTCATCATCCTCATCCAATCCTATTTTTAATATATATATAATACATCCATAAAAGGCCGAGTCAAAGAGGCTCGCTGATGGATCATTATAGGTTTGGTTTGCTTTGTACCACCATTCTTGTTTACATCGAGGGAAGGCCAGATAGAATCCCATGAATGGTTGTTGTTGTTCTATAGCAGGTTGGTGAGCAAAGCGCCATATACTGCAACAAAAACCACTTCAGATGGCCTGGAAGCAGCACAGCTGGAGGTCAAGTCTCAGCTCAGCTGAGTTTCCCTATGATGCAATTAGCTGCTGTTTTTATTATAATATATGTATCTTCACATTGATGTTTAGAGTGTAACATACACACTGCTTATGTTAGACTGGGACTTCTACTAAGGACTCCTGTATTATTTATTATGTTTTGTTAGACTGGGACTTCTACTAAGGACTCCTGTATTATTTATTATGTTTGTTAACACTCAAACAATTAGACTGGTTATGTTATCCTTCCTACCACTTAATCATCACTTTTTGTATTGTTCTTTTTTTAACCTTTTACAATTTATCTCGCTTTCAAGAATTATGCTTAGGAGCCAGGCCAGGACTATGATGAGCAAGGAATAATGTTTGGTTTTTCAGATGCTGTTAGCCTAAAATAAGCAAGCTTCAATGGACACATAACAAACCAAACAATTATTTACATACCAAAAAGCATCCTCCAGAAAATACGTCAAAACAAGGGCTCGTCAGCAGAAACAAAATGGTAACCTAAGCTAGGTCTGTGAAATAAATCATGAGTTTACTTTTCCCCATTAAATGAAACATAAACAGCTCACTATGCCTACACCGTGTCTAAACCCCCATTGAATGGCAGCAAAAAGGATATGGAAAACACAAAAAGCATCCTTCAAATGATTCTCAATACATATTCCCCAGACCTCATCTCATTCATTAATAGTATATAAGCTGGTATGTGGCAAATTATAAGCATTGCACACAGTTAACATAAAAAGAAAAAGAGAAGATGAAACAGTCATTTTGCTGGTTTTGTCTTCAAAGGTGTCCATATAAACTACTCAAACAAGGGAAAAAGTAACCTCAGAGATTCTCACAAGAACAAGCATTTGGTAGCAAGCCTTCTGTCAGCTCATTAGGGCATGGAGACCTCGAAGAATTCCATGCAAGTAACCACCGACCATTACAAAAAGACACTAGAGACACGACACCTGCTGGAAATATCTTCCCAGACTTCCTAAAGCGAGAACCCATAACTGCTAGAAGTGCAGCAGATAAACCTGAAAAGTAAATCAAAATTATCACGATAATTCAAATAACACAGCAAGAGTTTAATGACTGAAGGCGCAGAACATGAGTCATAACCCTAAACCCAAAAGCTGATGCAAAAGCTGGCCTTATAGGAAGTTGAGTGTGAACATAATACAGTAGAAGGGCAGACAATCCTCCAGCAGCTAATGACTTCTGGCTGCCACTTTTGATGTATCCCATAATCCCACCGACTGTTAGGCCATTAGTTAAATCAGGTTCATACCAGATGCTAATAAAAATAACAATAATATTAATAATAATTAATCAGGTGAAGCTGTTAAATTAATCAATAATGTCACATACATTCCAAAACATATTCAACATCATCATCTGTGGGAATACAAAAGATGAAAAGATCAGTTCAAGCATATGAAGTTCTAGGAAATGGAGATTATCAATAATTTTGAAGCCCGTCAAAGTGCCACACACATATGCAATGATTTTCATTGGGAACCACTAGGTGGACACCTTTGATAATAATTGTAAAGTTGCGCACTAATGGTTGCAGCCGCAAAGGAGTGCACAGTCACAATCTTGTACTAAAGACTACAAATTAACAGTCACAGTTCGCAACAGTTAAGACAATAGTATAACTCAAAACATAGGGGTCCTTGGCAGGTTATATTAAGCGATAGGAATGTCTGTGCTGCTAGTAGTGGTAGATACCAGTAGTGATACCACTAGTGTTAGTATTACAGTAATGGTAGGTGCAATGGTAATAATGCAACAAGTAGTAAATTGTGTACTCTTTAAGAGAATGAGAACAAACTTACTTGAGACCTATAAGGCATAAAATAAATTGCAGAAGGGGGAAAAAAAGAAGAAACAAGTGAAACAATACAATTTATAAACAAAAGATAAACAAGGTGGGAAGAATGGCAGCAATCAAATGAACATCATAGAAAATATCTTGAAAAATGCAGCCTTCAGGTGAAGTAGCCATAGATTGAGCACAACAAACTTTGACCCGAAACTGGATTTGGGAACAGCAAATGACAATTATGTAGAAAGCCTTCAAACAGTTGGGTGAGCAGAATGGCCTATATAAATCACATGCGATTTAAAAGCACAAACGCCCGATGCTATTCACCCAGTATAAGCACTCTGACTCACCCAAAAAATTATTGCAGAACATGGTGCCCTTTCAAAGGAAACCACAGAAATTTATGATCCTTGTTTCATTGGCAGTAGTGAAGGGCCAAAATGATAGAACCTCATAGTATCTCAATCAGTTCCCCTAAAAAATCTTTATAAATAAATTCCAAAAATGCCACCCACTTCACAACCCAATCACATCTATTGCAGGCACAAAACTATTGTCGCTAATTTTTCCTCCTGAACTAACTGCACTGTCTATCGCCGCAAATTGCAGAAGCAAGTAGCCAGTGAGTGATCCCAACTAATTTCAGCAGATAGAGAAATCTACCCAAAAAGAAAAGGAAAAGGGAAATAGTGATGCCATTCCCATGCTCATATGAACTACGCTCTGGAATGGAATGATCACACTTCCATGAGATAAATTCAGATAAATTCAGATATATTTCGCATTTTATTGACGATTGATTTGAAAAAGGTAAGAAAACATCAAGGAAAAGCGACTAAAAGAAGAAGAGTGAAGCGAATGATTACCTCCGACAAAGGGCGGCATAGCCGAGAGTGAGCTTCTGAGACATGGACATCCCACCTCCCATCTTCTTCTCGTCTCTGTCCTCGGATCCCCTTCGCCGTTACCTTTGCTTTCGTCTTTGCCGCGACCTCCACCTCCACCGTTTCCGCTGCCACCGTCGTCCCTCCTCCTCCTCCGCTAACGTTGATATCTTTCAATTCGATCTCCTCACCGGTTAGGTCAGTCGGCGGAGCATCGGAGGAGCCGGAGAAAGCTGAGATAGATCGGGATCGGGGTGGAGAAGAGGAGATGATGCGGAGAATGGGGACACAGGATGAAGAAGATCTGAAGGATGGAAAGCTGAGGCGAAAGGAGGAAGGGCGTCGTATAGGCAAAAGAATGGATGGCCTTGGCCTGGCCCTGGAGAGAAGGAGTGAAGACGGAGGAGATTCCAGAAGCAGGGAGGAACTGGAAGCCATCTCTTTCGTGATTTTTTTTTTTTTAAAAACTTTTTTTTTTACTTAAAAATGTGTTGTTAATTCCCCTCCATTCGATTGCCTAGCTGTTGGTACTGACCGCTACTTTACCTACGCCCGTAGCCACACTGCCCCGCTACTAAACAACAAGGGCTTCTTTCGTAAACTCACTCGTTTTTATTTATCTATTTATTTATTGGATAGGACGAAGATGGAAATCATCATGTAAGTCGTCGTTATGTTTTTATATTTGTTAACATGTATAGCATCTACTCTATTTTTCGTTGAATATGTCAACAACTGTAAAACGAAAATCCTGAAAACAAATTCCTATTTGTTTATATATTACGATTTTATTGTAAAAATTGTTCCATTGGATTGGATGATAAAAGGAGAAATTTCTTTTGACGATTTTATTTAATTTTATTGAATTTGACATGAGGATGGGTGTAGTGTAGATCAATTTATTTTTGTTGGTTGGTGAAAAGAATATTTAAAAATTACTGAAAAATTATTTTTAAAAGACACTAGTAGATATAAAGTGAACCAAGTTGGCAACTGGCACGAGAGAGCTAGCTAGCTAGGGAATATAGGCTTATAATTGTGTCCGCATGCATTTGAATGCGTGCGTGCAATTATAGAGATATATCCACTGCACACAAGACGTGGTGCATCAGATCAGATGCATCCATCTTCACTCCGGTGTCACGATCACGTTGTTTTGGCTTTTCCTCTTATCCGTTTCCTAACGGTAATCACGGACGTTATGGAGAGCAACCCCTCTGCATGCATGCCGTTGCCTGTTACTATATATATATATGTATATAATATTTTAAGGTTTTATCTCATTTTTTTTTGTTTAGTGACATTGTTTTGCCATACAATTATTATGTGCGGAATACTTCATATCAAAGTTGGCGTAATCGATTGGTACAGAGGAAGCATGTTTTTTGTTTTTTAGGCCAAGTGAGAGATGAACGGAGGCATGACAATTGATAAATATATTTCAAAAGCTTATAATATTGGTACCAGTATCTCAATAAATTAGGCAAGATTGATGCATGAATTTAATTTAATTTAATTTAATTTAAAAGAGAAAGGAAAATGAAATGTATGAGCATGACAGGCCCGGGAAGGCGCAAACGGGGGGCTTCGCGGCACAAGCGGGTAACTTGCCAAGTTTAGCATGGCCAGTTTTAAATCCCAACCCCTTAATCTTCCACCCCTATTCCCTGAATAGCTATCTATCAACCCCTCCATCCTTTTCTTCTATTTTTAATCCTCAATAATACCTCTCCCTCTTCCTATACTCATCTCTATTTCCTTCCTTCTCCTTAATTGCTATCAATTTGCTCTTTTTCTCCATCCTCCCTGCGGCCGCTGGCTTCCTCCTGCGGCCGCCGTAACTCATGCCCTGAGGGCTGAGTTTTTAGGGAATCAACAGGAGGAGAGGAGGAGGAGGAAGAGGAGAGGAAGAAAAAGAAGGAGTGAGAGGATCTCATCTATATATATAGATATATTATACAGAGGATCAGTGATTATGAAGAACGAAGAGGGAGAGCTTGCAATGCTATCCTCAGAGAGCGATATAGAGGTGGAGGAAGAACTGCCGGAGATCTTGGAGGAGGAACCAACACCCCCGAAGCCCGGCGGCCACCATCATTGGAATGCCTCTCTCAGGAAACAGCAGCAGTAGGGAAGAGGTTGCTGATGAAGCAGCTGTCAATGAGGGAGACCTCAGGGAGGCCAAGTGGGAGAAGCGAAGGCGCCAGATATTGCAGAGGAGGAAGATGATGGTTATGATGGAGGAAGTTCATGAAGCTGACTCGAAGTCGTCATGGATAGGGACGGAGGGGCACGCCAAGCTCCGAAGCCTCACGGACGAGGACCTGGACGAGCTGAGAGGCTCCATCGAACTGGGCTTCGGGTTTGAAGAGGGAGAACAGTGGGCACAGTCTCTGCGACACTCTTCCGGCCCTAGATCTCTACTTCGCAGTCAACAGGCAGTTTTTCCGACTCAAGCTCCAGTATTCACCAAGCCCCACCGCCACCTCCTCGTCTTCCACTCTGTGGCACGCCCAGCCCAAGAAGCCCCCAGCACCGCCACTCCACCTCCTCTGATTCTTGGACAATCTTCAGCCCCGGTTCGTGCATTTGCATGAATGCATGCATGCATTCCCTCACGCACACACTACAGCTAACAATGGCGTGCACATATAATATGACGATGATGATTATTATTATTATTATTATTATAATTGTTATTTTTATTACTTTCAAACAGGGGATAATCCGCAGCACGTGAAGACCAAACTGAGGCACTGGGCACAGGCGGTGGCTTGCTCCGTTAGGCAATGCAGGCATTCCAGCTGATCCCCTTTAACACCCTGTCCCATTGTGACATCACTGACATGCAAACCGATATTAACTAATGCCCATTTAACTTGCTTTTCGGCCCCACTCTTACTCATGTCTATCTGTATGTAAATAGTCACATCATCCTACATTTTCACAAGTTTTCTATCCGTTCCCTTTTCTCTTCTTCTTCTTCTTCTTCTTCTTCTTCTTCTTTGTCCGTGGTCAAGTAAGAGGTTAATAACGAGAGCCAGAGTGAGTCATATCCGTTGTCTACGATTAAGAAGAATGGAGGCCATGCCATGTCATGTCATATGGGGAGGAACCAGTTTTGGGTTTTGGTAGGCAGTCTGATGGTTATTAATGCTCATCTGCAGCAGCAGCAGCTTGTGTTGGGACTAGTCTTCTTTGTCCGTCTTGTTTGACATCAATGCAGATATGTTCTTCTCTTGTCTTGTTTGCTATTCTTTTTCTTTTTATTTTGCGGCCTTCCATTGATTTTTAATTAGCTTGTATTAAGGAACGCGCTCCTGTACTAAAACATCCTTCAAAGGTTTAATCTCCGGTTATGATGTTTTAGCTCAAGTCTTCAAGGATAACTGAAACAATATCACCGCAAGTGCAGCAGGATCAGCGTGGATTATTTTCTGTTTTGTATTATTATTCTCAAAAGAACAAAAAAAAAAAAAAAAATTGCCAGGATCCATTTCACACAATGAGCAAATAATTTTATAGTTGTGAAAAAAATCAAGAGAATATAATAATGATGATGCATCCAAAGCTAAAGCAATGCAAATCACAATCTCATCAGCCACATCTTTTATGTATGATCAATGAGAATGCCGCTTGAATAAATTGGCTGAATCTTCTCAAAACATGAAGTTCAACTCGGAAACCCTTCCCTCAAACACAACCAAGTGCATTCTCTGTGGTCAAGATATTATTGTCGCAAAAGCTCCCTGTGTGATCCCTTTCTGTGGAATATACAGCTTATATACAAGGTGGCAACCCTCCTCTCAGCTAATGCTTACACATACTCCTGCTTGACTGACAGCATCTCAAGAACAACTCTGCAACGTACTCTTGCCATCAGGCAGGAACAAGTAACGAAACCTGGTATCAAAGGGAATGATACTGAAAACTTCGAACACCTAAGAGTCTCTGTTTCCACTGTGAGGCAGAATCACGAACAACAGTGACTTGATCAGGGGAAAGGTAGCGACAGATCCAGTCAACCAGCAGGGAATCCTCCACAATGTCTTTGGCAAAAGCAGTAGACTAATTTTTGGTACTAGCAGTTTACCTTTGTTATTAATACCTATATAAGCTCGCTATATAGTCTCTCATTGAGTTTTTGAAGCTCTTCTCGGACATTTTCAGCAGTAGACTCTTACCTGAGAGAAAATGATTGAAACTGTCAAATACAAGAGAAGTAAAATCAAAATAGACAGAATGTATAAATTTATCTTCAAAACACATTTCCTTTCTCTCGATGAAAGCATATTTTGGCTTAGCCAACTTCTGTTGGTAAATACTTTTGTGCCAAAGTTTACAAAGATAAACTAAAAGAAAAGACTATCAATCAAGTAAAATTTTTCAAATTCACTCCAGAACTTCATGCTTGATGCTTCTCTCGTGAATCAGACTTACCTGCAGGTGAGAGTACATCCCACAACTGAGGGCAAATACCACAAGCGGTTCTGAGCTATCAATTGAATACCTTTTTGTGCTCCTCAGATATTTTTGAACTTGTGAAGTGCCAAAATCAGCGCCTGAAATAAGCAACACACATAAAAGCGGATTAATAATAATAATAATAATAACAATAATAACAACAATAATAACAATAATAATAAATGGAAAGTGTACTATTTGTGGCCGATAAGCTGGGGGTTTCATCTTCAGAATAACAAATTCTATTTCAGCAGCACTGAAAGAGCAGCCTCCAATAGTATAAGACACCTGCAGGCAATCATGCTTGATAAATCTAATATATACCCTCAAAGCAGAGTACAATTCAATGAAATACAAGGTCAATGGATCATACCTTCTGCATTAGCGAAAAAGAGCTTCATGTCACTCTTAGGTACTCCATATGCTAGATAAGCCTAACATAATTGATTCAACATGAGTTTCCATACAAATCCGTGAAAGGTATCAATAATATAATGACAACATAACTATTCTATCATGACCGATGCTTTTGTGATTACAATATGAAAGCATCACTAGAAGGATATTAAGGAAAAAAAAAATTAAATTAAATTAAATTAAATTAAATTATAGATGTTGATATACTTCAACTCACGTGCATGATCAGAGTATTATATAAGTTGATCCAAAATGCTAGCCTCTCATTGGCGCTCATGCAACTTGGATTTACTTTGGCTAGTTGCTCCACAAGAAACCTGACATTTGGCATAGGCAGATGTGAGTTGGTCATGAATTCTTTAGTAAATAAGCTGTCCCAATTCAATGTCTTAATTTGGTTACACTATGGACCATAGCTCATTTGTTGCAAATAAACTGGTAGAAAATAAGTAAGAACGTCTCACCAAAGGCGTGGAATCCAATAATACTTTAAGAAATAAAGCCTGATACCATTTAATGGAATTAACTCAAAAACTAAGCCACTAAGGTTTCACATTAAAAAGCTGAATACTCCAACATAATTCGGTGCAAGTGCAGTACCTCACCTGAATCCTTTTAAAGCCTCTGCAGCATATTCAAGTTGCGTCTTCCCTACACACATCCATGATACCTCAGCTGCTAAACTATAGCTTCCAGCATTTTTCCAGCTCATCTTTCCACTAACTTGATAGGGATCAAATGTTTTTTGTGGAGTCCATGTCTCACGAATCTCGTTCATCTTGAATCCTGGACTGCAAACTGATGAAGCCATTTCAGATGAATCTGAGGAAGATACCAGTGAAGTAGGAAGGTTTGCAATTGGTGAATATGGGGAAGGTATACATTCTGGAGCAGATGTTGCCATAAAAGGGATAGGTGATGATGACTTTGATAAGCAAAGAAAAACATTCCTCATGCATCGCACCATTTCTTCCGAAAGTCGATTGGGATTCTGCCACAGGTTTGTTAAGAAGCTCTGTTTCAATTCTGTCAAACCAGTTTGCTGAGGGGGGACATCCATCATATTTCTTCCAGTTTCCACACCACATGGTACAGGCAACTGAAGAACAAACAAAAGAATTAGTTGTAGAGTCATGCCTCCTAGCCTTCACAATAATATGACCATGAAAGCTACAAAAATGAGAACATAATTATTCATACAACCATACATTACAATCTGAGTTGGTTGTTATTTCCTGTGGATGCCGACAAGCAGCACATATATCCGATTCAGTGGATTGAAGCATTTGAGACTCGTTAAACTTTGAGTGTTGCAAAGAAGAGAGGTGCTGTGAAATACAATAACGATAAGAAAGACATCACTACGATGAGTGCTAGAAATCCAAGAAATGGCAAGTGAAGAGAAGGTGTAAACAGGGAAAGAAAGGCACCTCTTCCATGTATAGCCAGGAAGGCCAGACTTGTGGTTTTGGTGATACCACCGGTAAAATAATAAGACTATTCTCAGCAAGGTGTCAGCTCAGTCCTCTCACGACTAAGTCTAAATTGTAAAAAAGAACCAACTCTTCTTCAAAGCTTTGACACTGTGAACTCTAGTGCAGCTATGTTAGCAAGGAGCTCCTGAGCCTGAGCATTTTTCCACAAGTGTAAGTTGATAGAACAACAGTGGTGTGCAAACAAGAAAACTGATCACTAGTCATCAGACAGACATGAAGATCACCTTATTTGGAAGATTTGAAGGAGAGTTCACCATGGGCAAGGTTTCTTTTCCCGACAGCATCGGCTAAAACAACATGCAAATCGAACTCTTGTTGCAGCTGCATTTGCAACTTTTGAACCTGTAAATGATAATGAGGAGCAAACTATAAGAATCTAGTGAATGCTAAATGACCGATGCATCAAAATTATTCCAAAAAACAATTAAACATCACACAACCAAAACACAAACATGACATCAGAGAGACTACTCCAAAATGGAAAAATAAAACAAAAATCATACCAGGTTGCTGGTGAAAATAGTTCATAGAACACATATGATGGGCCTTGCCTCTTTAATGGTGTATAAATTCAAAATTTTTGAGAGTAATAGTTCCAATTAGCAAATACACAATTTACACGTAGGCAATTTGATTGGACCACAAATAACATCAAATTGAACGGTGAGCAGGTCTGTGGCATGTACTAATTCCTTCTATCTGAAAATGCAATATGCCCATTTTCACTTTCTTTTCCCGAAAGAACATACAAGCATTAAGCAAGTATCCATGCTTTTACTCATAATGGGAAATTCCAAACAGGTATGAAAAGCAAATAGGGTGTGAGAAAATGATAATGTATCTGCACAAAAAGCTACCATTAGACCTCAATCCCACAAACAAGCTTCATCCTAGCACAGGCATGGAGTTATACTGTCATATATTTTTCAAAACATTGCCTCACAATAATAAATTCTCAGAGTATACTCACTGCATTAACCTGTCTATGTAATGAGATACAAGCTGCCGGTGTTGAGTTCCACCAGGTGAAACGGAATGGAGAGCAAAGCAGAGCAGGTTACCTCTTGTTCAAGCTGGCATCTATAGCGACACATGTTGCCATCCTTCCCCTTTCTGTCATCACTATTTCTGCCATCCTGAAATAAACTAAGAAAAATGAGAAGAGAAATTCATACAGGATAGTTTGGATTAGTCCCAGGACATAAATCAGCGGGTAAGATCCACAAAGATGAAAGGATTTATATAGAAGCAGAAGCAAGCAGAATTACTCAATGGAACTCAAGAGATGGAAGGATGGAAGGAAGGCACTGGAAATTTAATTTAATTTAATTTAATTAACAGCAAGAAAAACAGAAACTTGGTTGGGACTTGGGAGGAGACTGACCTCGAAACCAGAGCAGGTGGCGGATCCATCAGAGGAGGATGCCAGGTCCAGACCCTCCCTTGCCGGCCTCTGTGCGTTGCTCTCAGAGTAGAGTTTCCTCTGATGCCAATACTCGTCCAACAAACCCCAAAAAGACATAGAAAACAGTGAGAGAAACAGAGGGAAGAGACAAGTCCAGCGTCCCGAGAGATGAAGCAAAGAGCAAGTCCGAAGAAGAGACACCAGCAGCAGCATTAGAGTGAGGTGGCAAACAATCTGAAACAGAAATGATTGTGTGTGAAGCTGTGAAGGCTAAGGAAACTAGTATGAAATGTAGCAGTGATTGTAGTGAAGTGAGAGAATCAACAAAAGCAAGAGTCTCTCTCTCTCTCTCTCTCTCTCTCTCTCTCTCTCTTTTGTGGGTTCTGGGGATTTCTGCAGACACAGGTTTTTGCCTTTTTATTCCCCCACCACCACCACCACCACCCTCCTCTCTCTCTCTCTCTTTTTCTTTCTCTAAAGCAGACTACCACTACATACATCAACAACAGACATACATATTCAGTACAGTGTGGGAAAGACCAATATTTCAATCAAGCAACTAAATCAAGTTCTATAAATTCCTTTTTACCTTTTTATTGCATACACCTGGTCATTAAGATCTGACAATTTCCTCTCCTTGTTATCATTTTGATCTTTATAGGAGTAGTATCTAAATTCCAACTGTGATCCACTGCCCAAAAAAAAGGATGTCTTTGTAGACGTGTTAAAGCAAGTCATACATTACAAGGTGCTCGATCCATAAATTTATGAAGAATATATATTCTTCTCAATTATTTCTTTATTTCATCATTTTCTTATCAAAAAGTTCTTGGCATTAACAACACTAAACCAAATAAACAAATAAATTAATTAATAAAAGGGCATTATTACATTATTAGGAGTATTATATACTGAAGAGTAGTAGTCCATTCAAGAAGGAGTAGCGACATCATTTCTCTAACATAGCCACTATGGATGCTCCACGTTTCTTTCAACAAAGCTGCCATTTGGGATGGGATATGCACACTACTCGCAACCAGCCCCACATCACCATAAAATCCTATAAAGAATTAGCATCTACTACTAATCTTTGTTATACTCTTGTTAAATGCGCTCGTAGTCAATGTGAATAAATTTTTAATGCCAAATTTGAAAAGAGTCCAACGCAAAGAGAACCTCTCTCTTACAGCCTTCTGCATACCAACGTACATGTATATCTGACTGTTAAACAAGCCATACTCCATATTTTTATACCTCTTGTTTAAATGCACCTCTTATTGATCTATCCAAGGATAACACTAAAATAGAAAGATTAGGAGAATGGATGTCATGTGAGGTAAAAGCTTTCCTCATCTCTAATTTTTGCACTCTAAAAATCCATTAGAAGGAAATTAGTTTCTCTTGTTTTCTTTGCATACTTGTACTAACCTAGTCACTCTCATGGATGCTAAAGCAAGATAGGAACCCATGACCTTTTGTATAATTCCTTTTCCTTCCTTCCTAGTTTTGCAATGCAATGAATGATAAATATAGTAATTTATAAAATAATCAGAATGGAGTTAACAAAGGGAGAATAATAATAATAATAATAACCATGATAATAATATGAAAAAGCAGTTTATATACTCCAATTAAACAGAATAAAAATGGAGAATGGAATAATTGAGTTTACCAAGCAATGAATGTGAATGGCATGGGATGGAGAGGCTCTTCCACATTTATTACTCGGCACTTTCCAATATCTGGACCCTGTGCACAGAAACATTTTACTTCAATCTTCAAACTATCACCAACTTCTATGACTTTAACTCTAGACCGGCACCATATCATCCTCTTTTATCACTTGACTTTGTAAACATGCAAGAGTGGAATATATTAGCAAGAGTTCATGAGGACAGATTTCGGTAAATCACTTGTGTATGTAGTTGCTATGTGTTGTTTTAATTAGTAGCTGTAGAGGACAACACAAAATCAATCCGGCGCAGGAGTAATTTTTATAGTAGGATTTATCATTGATTGGGTTGAGTGACGTTGGTCAATGCCGTCCTGGAAACATTAGATACATTTTCTTTTCCTCTTTTTCTGGTTGGTTCTGTAGAAAAGAATGGATATCTGAAAACTAGTGTGTGAAATATTTAGTGCTTGTTGTGCATCCCCCATGACTTGTGCCGAGGAAAAACAAGGACATTCACCACACCAACCTGTCTTTTCCAGCTGTGTCACCCATGTTCTGATAAATGACTAATTATTCACTCCTAAACCCAGTAATAACCTAATATCTGCTGATGTTTCCAATGGATTCATGTGAGTTTTAAATTGTCTGTATAGTGAGACATATACTACTCGTACTAAACACAATGTATTAAGGATAACAAAGATTGAGACTTTGAGATCTCTCACCAGGCAAACAAGCGTGAATGGGGGCCAGCCTATGCTCAGCTCTATCTTGTTTATTGTGCATTTGATTGATTGTTGCTCAGTTTGCTGGGCGATCTATCTGCACGTCTGGCTAGAGTGCCGTCTTGGCTCTGCGAATTCGGAATCTGGAAGTTGTCTGATGAAATGAATACGAGGCGGATTGGAAAGGCGTAGGAACGCCACTACGTTTGGTTGGAAGGATTGGGAGGTAGTTTATTGGGAATGAGAAAAAAGTGAAAAAGAAAAATATGATAAAATGACACGTCATGTACACTTTTATATAAATGAATATTACTATTATTATTATATATATATAATGAGGTGTGATAATTATTTTTTAAAATTATTTAAATATTAAAAATAAATTCATTATTATAAAAAGATATTTAACTTTAATAGCTCACATGTGACACTGATTTATTAATATCTAAAATTTTTGTTAATATCATTAATTAACAATTAATTAACCATAATAAATAATTATTTAACTTTTAATTAAAAATTAAGTCATAATAACCATTCATATCAATTATGATTCACTTTAATTACAATAATTAAGTATTAAATTAAAATAGTTCACTTTAATTACAATAATTAAGTATAAATTAAAATAGTTCACTTTAATATTATTCATTTATTTATTATGATTAATATTGTATTTAAATATTTTTCGGATTAATTATTATTTAATTATTATAATAAATTAGTTAGATTAATAGATTTATAATTATAAAAAGGGTAAATGAGTAAACTTACCCATCATAACCCCTCATTCCTCTCTCACTCTCTCTCAAAATGAGAGGTATGGAACTCTCCCCCATGCCTCTCACTCCCGATCGCTTCCGCATCCAAGCGGTGCACTCATTATACAGATGATTCATTTGCTTTCGCTCTCAAATACCAACACACGTAATTTGTAGCATAGTAATGACTCATATGGTCAACACCATCCTTGTGCCCAATAAAATGCAAAGTGAAGGTCAAGAATGCCACGTCATAGAGGAACGTAGAGTGTCCATGTACTGAATGAATTTTGAGAAATATTATTTTTCTACCTCAAAATGAGTTTCTAAATCAAATATATATATACTACTAGATTTATGTACTCGAGGTTATATCACTGTATGGGTATATATATCATAATTATGTAATATGTAATCATATAATAGTATATGTGTTTTGCAAAGGGAAATTTTTAATAACAACCTAACATGTGCTCTAAATATTGAATAACATAATATTTTGATAGAATTAAAATTCATTTTTACATGATTAACATATATAATAATAATAATAATAATAATAATAATAATAATAATAATAATAATAATAGCATATCTAATAATAACATACATAATAATGTTATGCATATAAAAGGCAAAGAAATACAAAACACAACTTTTATTATATTGACTATTAGACTTGCATTAAAATATTAAACACATAATATTTTATACTAACTTAAGATTTATTTTAATAACTAAAGAAACTCGGTGGACACATTCAGAGAGGAATCATTTATTGAAGCATATCTTTCTCTCACAATTTATATTACTTTCGAGTTATTCTGCTCATTCAGTCTTATTTTGTCCTTCAGCTCGTCCAACTCATTGGTAACCATCGCAAGGCTTTCCGATAATATTCCGTTAACATCTTTTAAATCTTCTAATCTCATTTTGACATCGATAATTCTTTCCTCATTCACATTTTTAAGATGCTTAATACCATAACACAACATTATTTTCAATGTATATGCTGATCCGAGATCTTCATGAATTCCACATATTATCTTCAAACTCGATTTTGCATACAAAATGTGGTGTGTGATCCGGACCATGACTTTTCGGATGCTATAAATTCAGTGCTAATAATCCCAATTTTTGTTAAGTATCACCTTAAAATTGTACTAACAACAACAACATGCCCAAAGAACCTCCATTTTCTCACCTATTATAATATTTAGAAATGTAAAAGTTTCAATTAATAAATTAATCTTACAAACATAGCAAATAAATAAATAAATAAATATATATATATATATATATATATATATATATATATATATACATATTTCAATAAGCTAAAACTTTATGAACAATTTTAGTAGATGGACGACTTTTTCATAGGTGATTCTATATCAAAGCTAATTAATATAACATAAAATAATAATTAAAAACAAATGTGAATTAAAAAGAATTTATCAATAGATTCTATTTTCTAAATATTTAATCCTCCAAAATATCGCAATTATTTTAGCATATACTATCAATATAAAATTTTACAATGAGCTAAACTTTATGAGTTATTTCTATTCCAAAAATTATTGTCAATGTTGATAGGATAATGCATAGAGAATATATAATTTAAGAGAATATATAATTATTAGCTATTATCAATTTCGGTTCAATAATTAACTCTATTAAAACACAACCAATTGAGCAGAATTATGTGTTAGCATCAAATAAATATGAGAATATAACCACTACATGGTATAAAAATCTTAAACTCAAACTTTATAAGTCCGTCATCTCTAATCAATAAGATTAATTCTAAATTTACATTGTTTTGTTTGCTTTTAATTGTTATTATAAAAACTTTTCTGAGATATCAAAAACATTAATATTATATATAATGCACATGAAAATCTTTGCATCTACCTATATTGAGGTTTGATAATGAAATGGCCAAATATATTAATAAAATGGACATCAAGAACAAATTGTAAGTATAAAATTTACTTTATTTTTTGAATGAAAGATAGCCTCAATTCGCTGCAGCTTAAGATTAAGTATGCGGTGTTATGTATATATGTTATAATGCAATGACATCTTTTATATAAAGGGATGAAAGTGGTTATTTCATGTTTTACTGCACTCCACTGCTCAAAAGTATCACTGACACAAAACCAATTGAAACCAACTATGTACCCTCATTTTAAATGTCAATAATAATGGCTCAACAATGCTAGTAAATCGCCACAAAAATCACATCAAACATTAAAAATGACAAAACTCTCAAGGCTATCACTTCCATCATATTATCTGCTCACTATATCCATAATATCATCATTAACTTGCTCTCCTATTTCAAACAATTGTAAATATAAGAATCATCTAAGCACTAAAAAGATCAAAAAGAGCTTCACTATTGGATAAATGAATATTAGGTTTTGCAAATTTTTGATCCCAGGTGACCTAAGTAAAATTCGTACATTAAAAATCAATAACCATAGAAAATAAGCATCATTTGTCATACAATGTTTAAAGAGTAAATATTAATCATGGTCAAGGTATCTTTTAGTCCACTTCATGGTAATTTGAAGTACAAAATATACTACAATCTACCTTACAAAGACCAATTTCTCTAAAGAAATGTAAGCGAGTAGCATCCGATGCTCTCATATCACCGAGAATAACAAAAAGCAACATGTGGAAGAAAACTCACCATTATCGAGGGAGTCCTTATGCGAGAATCAAGTCATCCACCATCGATGAGAGAGAAACCAAAAATAAGATCAAACTATCTGAATCACGTGATATTGACTTTTAAGGACAATTTTAATAAATTTAGAATCGAAAATTGATCCTCATGGACCACATGAACTTAATCTTCAGTTCCTTAAACTAAATACGGATACAATATAGATCATATGAAGACTATATTCAAATATTGTTTAAAAGCATTGTCTCAAAAGATATAAAACTGATGGTTTGTCAACAATGGCGAGGATGACAAAACTAAATGCAAAAACAATACTTACATACCGCGATCAAAAAGATAAAATTCATATGAGGACTATATCTGAATTTGAGAAAAGAAGCTCTCAAATTTTATAAGACTTCATTTTATTTTAATATAATGCCCCCACCTTAAGCATTATATTGGTTGACTGACCTTATCTAAAATTTGAAAGTCTCTTTTCTCAAAAAGATTTAGCATTTGCAATTTCTATTTTTTTACGGGATCAAAAATTAATATTTTCATTTAAAAATCTATGTTTTTGTTAAATATTTTTTAGAAAATGAGATTTTTGTCATATAAAATTTTTCTAGGTTTTTAATGATAAATTTTCAATCACAAAAGTTATAGATTTTCTCTTACTATAGGCTACAAAAATTTGTCCAATTTTAGATCACAAAATTGAAGTTGACACGTATAAAAATTTGTATCTCAGATAAACTGACGCACGTTTCTAATTTTACAACGAAGTTCAAGAATTAGAAAATCTTATGTTATACATAGAATGTGAGATTTTTGTAATATATCTTTTGTAAGTTAATTTTTACTGATGTCGATCAGTTCAATGATGTGGTTAGTTAGTGATTTACTCACTATAGCCTATGAAAATTTATCTAAATTTCGATCACAAAATTGAAGTTGACATGTATAAAAATTTAAAGTTTTGTTTTCTCAAAAAGATAAATTATTTACAATTTTTATTTTTTTACACGATCAAAAATTGATATTTTCATTTGAAAATCAATTTTTTTATATATTTTTTTAGAAAGTGAAAATTTTCTAATATATAATTTTTGTAGGTTTCTATTGATAAATTTTTATTCACAAAAGTTAGAAATTTTCCCTTACTATAGCCTATTAAAATTTACCCAAATCTCGATAACAAAATTTAAGTAAATACATATAAAAATTTAAACTTTTTTTTTCTCAAAAAGATAAAGTATTCGCAATTTCTATTTTTTTTGGGACAAAAATTAATATTTTCATTTAAAAATCTATTTTTTTGTATATATTTTTTTAGAATTTGAGATTTTTGAAATATATAATTTTTGTAGGTTTATTTTTAAAGATAAATTTTCAATAGCAAAAGTTAGAAATTTTCCCTTAATATAGTCTACTAAAATTTGCCCAAATTTGGATCACAAAATTGAGTTAACATGGATAAAAATTTAAAAGCTTTGTTTTCTCAAAAGATAAAGTATTTTGCAATTTCTAGTAGATCAAATATTAATATTTTCATTTAAAAATCTATAGTTATATAGTTTTGTTTATAATGTAATTTTTGTAGTATAATGTTTGTGATTAATTTTTATTAATGATTTTCAATCTCAAAAGTTAGAGATTTTCCCTGCTATCAGCACATGTAAATTTGTCCAAATTTTCGACGCCAAAATTGAAGTAGACATATACAAATTTCTAAGAGTCTCATTAATATAAACTACTTTTCAATATCTATTTTTACATGATAAAAAGTTAATATTCAATTTGATCTTTTGAGTTTTGTAGTATATATAGTATAGGTTAATTTTTATTGATCAATTTTAAATCACTAAAGTTATAGATCTTCCCTTACTATAGCTTATGAAAATTTTTCGAAATTTTGATTACAAAATTGAAGTTGACATGTGTAAAAATTTAAAGTTCTGTTTTCTCATTACTATAAACTACTTGCAATTTTGATTTTTTTTACACGATAAAAAGTTGAAATTTAAATTTTAAAACCTTTTTTTTTAGTATATATTTATTGAGAATTTGAGATTTTTAAAATATATAATTTTATTAGATTGATTTTTAATGATAAATTTTTAATCACAAAAGTTAGAGATTTTCCTTTACTATAGCCTTTAAAAATTTGCCCAAATTTCAATGACAAAATTGAAGTTGATGTTTATACAAATTTAAAGTTTTGTTATATACTTTTTAAGAATCAGTGATTTTTGAAATACATAATTTTTGTAGGTTAAATTCTAATGATAAATTTTCAATCACAAAATTTAGAGATTTCCCATTACTATAGCCTGTAAAAATTTCCCCATATTTTGATCACGAAAAATAAGTTGACGGGTATAAAAATGTAAAGTTTTTATGCGATCAAAACTATTTGCAATTTCTAATTTTTTATGCGATCAAAACTTTTTATTTTCATTTTAAAAACTATTTTTTTGTTATAAATTTTTCTCGACTGTGAGATATTTGAAATATATAATTTTTGTAGGTTAATTTTAATTGATAAATTTTCAATCACGAAAGTTAGAGTTTTTCCCTTATAGCCTATGAAAATTTTCCCAAATTTTGATTACAAAATAGAATTCAACACGTATAAAAATTTAAAGTTTTGTTTCTCATGAATATAAAGTATTTGCGATTTCTATTTTTTTTACAAGATAAAAAATCTAATACTAACATTTAAAAATCTATTTTTTTCAATATATATTTTTTGTGAATGTGAGATTTTTGTAGCTTAATTCTTAACGCTTAATTTTCAATCATAAAAGTTAGGGATTTTTCCTTGCTATAGCCCATGAAAATTTTCCCAAATTTCAATGACAAAATTGAAGTTGATGTTTATACAAATTTAAGTTTTGTTATATATTTTCCAAGAATGTGATAATTTTGTAATATATAATTTTTGTAGGTTAATTTAATGATAAATTTTCAATCTTAAAAGTTAGAGATTTCCCCTTAATATAGGCTATGAAAATTTATAAAAAATTTCGAAGACAAAATTTAAGTTGACAGGTATAAAAATTTAAAGTTTTGTTTTTTTAAAAGATAAACTATTTGCAATTTCTAATTTTTTACGTGATCAAAAATTTTTATTTTTATTTAAAAATCTTTTTTTTTTGTTATAAGTTTTTTTCGGATGTGAGATTTTTGTAATGTATAAATTTTTTCGGTTAATTTTTATTGATAAATTTTCATGCGCAGAATGAGAGGTTTTCCATTATTATAGCCCATAAATATTTTTCCGTAAATTCGATGACAAAATTGAAGGTTGCATTTATATAAATTTAAAGTTTTGTTATATATTTATTCAGAATGAGAGATTTTTTTAATATATAATTTGTGTAGGTTAAATTTTAACAATAAATTTTCAATCACCAGAGTTAGATATCTTCCTTTACTATAACTTATGAAAATTTTCACAAATTTCGAACACTAAATTGAAGTTGAGATGTTTAAAAATTTAAAGTTCTGTTTTCTCATTAATATAAACTATTTGCAATTTCTATTTTTTTTACACGGCAAAAAAGTTAATATTTCCTTTTAAAATTCTATTTTTTTAATATATATTTTTTGAGAATTTGAGATTTTTGTAATATATAATTTTTGCAGAGTGACGATAAATTTTCAAACACAAAAGTTAGAGATTTTCATTTGCTACAGGCTTTGAAAATTTGTCCAAATTTCAATGACAAAATTGAAGTTGATGTTTATACAAATTTAAAGTTTTGTTATATACTTTTTAAGAATCAGTGATTTTTGTAATATATAATTTTTGTAGGTTAATTTCTAATGATAAATTTTCAATAACAAAAGTTAGAGATTTCCCCTTACTATAGCCTATAAAAATTTCCCCATATTTTGATCACGAGATTTAAGTTGACAGGTATAAAAATTTAAAGTTTTTTCTCTTGAAAGATAAACTATGTGCAATTTCTAATTTTTTACATGATCAAAAATTTTTATTTTCATTTAAAAAACTATTTTTGTTATATATTTTTCTCGACTGTGAGATTTTTGAAATATATAATTTTTGTAGGTTAATTTTTATTGATAAATTTTCAATCACGAAAGTCAGACTTTTTCCCTTACTATAGCCTATGAAAATTTTCCCAAATTTTTGATTAAAAATTAAATTTCACACGTATAAGAATTTAAAAGTTTTTGTTATTTTTTCTTACAAGATAAAAATTTAATATTAAGATTTAAAAATCTATTTTTATAATATATTTTTGAGAATGTGAGATTTTTGTAATATATAATTTTTTTGTAGTTTAATTCTTAATGTTTAATTTTTCAATCGTAAAAAGGTAGGGATTTTTCCCTTGCTATTGCCCATGAAAATTTTCCCAAATTTCAATGACAAAATTGAAGTTGATATTTATACAAATTTAAAGTTTTGTTATATATTTTTCAAGAATGTGATAATTTTGTAATATATAATTTTTGTAGGTTAATTTTAATGATAAATTTTCAATCTCAAAAGTTAGAGATTTCCCCTTACTATAGCCTATGAAAATTTCTCCAAATTTCGACGACAAAATTTAAGTTGACAGGTATAAAAATTTAAAGTTTTGTTTTTTTTAAAGATAAATTATTTGCAATTTCTAATTTTTTACGGGATAAAAAAATTTTATTTTATTTAAGAATATTTTTTTTGTTATAAGTTTTTTTCGGATGTGAGATTTTTGCAACGTATAATTTTTTAGGTTAATTTTTATTGATAAATTTTCATTTGCAGAAGTTAGAGATTTTCCATTATTATAGCACATAAATATTTTTCCAAAACTTCGATGACAAAATTGAAGGTTACATTTATACAAATTTAAAGTTTTGTTATATATTTATTCAGAATGAGAGATTTTCTCAATATATAATTTGTGTAGGTTAAATTTTAACGATAAATTTTCAATCACAAGAGTTAGAGATCGTCCCTTTCTATAGCTTATTAAAATTTTCCCAAATTTCAATCGCAAAATTGAAGTTGAGATGTATAAAAATTTAAAGTTATGTTTTCCCATTAATATATGTTAGTGCAACCGCACTATTATTGGCATGATTTAACACATAGTCAAGATGACGTGGCAATCTATGTGACATGGCAAAATTGATGACATGGAGAGTATGGTGACATGGGAAGAAGACTTGGAGTGCAAGGCAAACATCTTGAAGATCTTGGTGGAGCTATTTTTAGTAAGTCTCTAACATGGAGCCAAATATCTTGAAGATCATGGTGAAGCTATCTTAAAGATCTTGGTGGAGTTATTTTTGGAAATGCATTACATTTTGAAGACAAGATCATATCAAGACCATACTTAGAGAGATATGATATGGTGGAGCTTAATTAAAGAAAGATCTATTCATGGTGTGAATGAAGACCAATTGAAGATATGATTTGAAGAATCCTTGATGAAGATTGATTGAAGTCTATTGAAGGCAAGATTTGAGGACCAAACTTGGGTGAATTGAAGATCAAGTTTGGAGAATCTTTGAAGACTAAACTTGGAAGATTGAAAACTAAGTTTGACAAGTTTCTTGAAGACGCACAAGGACGTGCGCCCTTTGTGAGGGGACTGCGTGATGAGGAACTGAGGAGGTAGGCTAGTTGCCGGCAGTCGGGATCGGGAGATTTGGTCGCATCGACTCGGACTAAAGCATGACCGGAGGTTGATGGGTCTTGAGGTCATCCGCATAGCGTAACCGAGAACTCGGTCAAGTCGGTGGTCAGTGGTCGTGTGAAATTCATGTTACAACAGGGGTTGCTGTGATCTAATTTTAGCCGAGCTTTTAAATTAGTAGCCGCGGAGATTCTAAAAGAGATATGCGCTATGTTTGGGACGTTGAGGCGTCTATATAAGCTACCTTGCTCGTAGATTGTAGGTGTGACTCTTGAGTGTCTCTTGGAGGAGAGGTGGAGAGCACTAGACAATCTAGAGAGGGTAGTGATCTTCATTGAGAGTGTGGTGACAAGTATTTGTACTCATGTATTTTTTACCTCTTTTAGTGGATTGTTTATCTCCGGGCTTTGGCCCCAGACGTAGGGCGAGTGGGCAGTTTGACCGGGTTACCAATTTTGTGTGTCTCCTTCTTGTTTTGTTTGTGTGAACTTTCTTTGATGGTTTGTGTGAGATCTATGAGTGCTTGAGTGTTCACTAAAACTCACAAAACCACACCAGCGTGAACTAACAATATAAATTATTTGCAATTTCTATACATGATAAAAAGTTAATATTTCCATTTAAAAATCTATTTCTTTTGGTATATATTTATTGAGAATTTGAGATTTTTGTAATATATAATTTTTATAGATTGATTTTTAATAATAAATTTTCAATCACAAAAGTAGAGATTTTCATTTACTATAGCCTTTGAAAAATTTCCCAAATTTCAATGACAAAATAGAAGTTGATGTATATGCAAATTTAAAGTTTTATTATATTCTTTTTAAGAATCAGAGATTTTTGTTATATATAATTTTTGTATATTAATTTCTTAAAATAAATTTTCAATCACAAAAGTTAGAGATTTCCCCTTACTATAGCCAATGGAAATTTGCCCATATTTTGATCACGAGATTTAAGTTGACGGGTATAAAAATTGAACGTTTTTCTTTCTTAAAATATAAACTATTTGCAATTTCTAATTTTTTACGCGATCAAAAATTTTTATTTTCATTTAAAAAACTATTTTTTTGTTATATATTTTTCTCGACTGTTAGATTTTTGAAATATTTAATTTTGGTAGGTTAATTTATATTGATAAATTTTCAATGATGAAAGTCAGAGTTTTTCCCTTTATATAGCCTATGAAATTTTTTCCAAATTTTGATTACAAAACTGAATTTCACACGTATAAAAATTTAAAGTTTTATTTCTCATGAATATAAACTATTTGCAATTTCTATTTTTTTATATGATAAAAAGTTAATATTAACATTTAAAAATCTATTTTTTAGTATATATTTTTTGAGAATGTGAGATTTTTGTGAAATATAATTTTTGTAGCTTAATTCTTAACGTTTAATTTTCAATCATAAAAGTTAGGGATTTTCCTTTGCTATAGCCCATGAAAATTTTCCCAAATTTCATTGACAAAATTGAAGTTGATGTTTATACAAATTTAAAGTTTTGTTATATATTTTTCAAGAATGTGATAATTTTGTAATATATAATTTTTGTAGGTTAATTTTAATGATAAATTTTCAATAACAAAAGTTTGAGATTTCCCCTTACTATAGCCTATGAAAATTTAGCAAAATTTCGATGACAAAATTTAAGTTGACAGATATAAAATTTTAAAGTTTTGCTTTCTTAAAAGATAAACTATTTGCAAATTCTAATTTTTATGCGATCAAAAATTTTTATTTTCATTTAAAAATCTATTTTTTGTTATATTTCTTTTCGAATGTGAGATTTTTGTAATATATAATTTTTGTAGGTTAATTTTTAATGATAAATTTTCAATCGTAGAAGTTAGAGATTTTTCTTTATTATAGCCTATGAAAATTTACCCAAATTTCGATGACAAAATTGAAGTTGACATTTATCCATATTTAAAGTTTTGTTATATATTTTTTCAAAATATGAGATTTTGTGCAATATATAATTTTTGTAGGTTAATTTCTTTTAATAAATTTTCAATCACAAAAGTTAGAGATTTTGCCTTACTATATAGCCTATGAAAATTTGCCCAAAATTTGATCACAAAATTGAAGTTGACACGTATAAAATTTAAAGTTTTGTTTTCTCAAAAGGAAAAAGTGTTTGCAATTTCTATTTTTTACATCATCAAAAATTAATATTTTCATTTAAAAATCTATTTTTTTTATATATTTTTTTAGAATGTAAGATTTTTGTAATATATAATTTTTGTAGATTTTTAAGCATAAATTTTTCAATCACAAAAGTTAGAGATTTTCCCTTACTATAGCCAACGAAAATTTGCTCAAATTTCAATCACAAAATTAAAGTTGACAGCTATAAAAAATTAAAGTTTTGTTTTCTCAAAAAGATAAAGTATTTGCAATTTCTATTTTTTTACAGGATCAAAAATTAATAGTTTCATTTAAAAATCTATTTTTTGTTATATATTTTTTAAGTGGGATTTTTGTAATATATAGTTTTTGTAGGTTTTTAATGATACGTTTTCAATCACAAAAGTTAGAGATTTTCTCTTACTATAGCATATGAAAATTTGCTCAAATTTAGATCATAAAATTGAAATTGAGACTTTTAAAATTTTAAAGATATATTTTTTTTATTGTGAGATTTTTGTAATATATAATTTCTGTAGAATTTGAATGATAAATTTTTAATCACAAAAATTAGAGATTTTCCTTTATTATAGCCTGTAAAACTTGCCCAAATCTCTATCACAAATTTGAAATCTACACGTATTTTCGCAAAAATGATAAAGTACATGCAATTTTTCAATTTTATTACGCAATCAAAAATGTAAACTTTTTATACTAGAATTTGAGATTTTGTAATATATAATTTTTGAAGGTTAATTATTAATGATAAATTTTCGATCACAAAAGTTAGAGATTTTCCTTTCTATAGACTATGAAAAAATTTACTCCAAATTTCAATCAAAAATTGAACTTGACACGTAAAAACCCGAAAGTTAAAAAGACAAGTATTTTCAATTTATATTTTTATGGATCAAAATTTAATATTTTCATTTAAAATTATTATTATATATATATATATATATATTAGAATGTCATATTTTTGTAATATATAATTTTTGTAGATTAATTTTTAATGATAAATTTTCAATCACAAAAGTTATATATTTTCCTTTAATATAGCCCATGAAAATTTGCCCAAATTTCGATCACAAAATTGAAGTTGACATACATAAAAATTTTAAGTTTTGTTTTCTCAAAAAGATTAACTATTTGCAATTTGTATTTTTGTACCGAGCAAAATTTAATATTTTCACCTTTATAAATCTATTATTTTGTTTTATATATTTTTAGAACGTGAGATTTTTGTAATATATAGATTATGTCGGTTAATTTTTAATGGTAAATTGACAACCATAAAAAGTTAGAGATTTTCTCCTCACTATGAAAAATTTGCCCAAATTTCAATCACAAAATTAAAGTTGACATGTGTAAAAATTGAAAGTTTTGTTTTCTCAAGAAGATTAAATACTTGCAATTTCTATTTTTGTATGTGATCAAAAATTACTATTTTCATCTAAAAAAATTTTTTTTTGTTATATATATTTTTAGAATGTGAGAGTTTTGTAATACATGTTTTTTTGTTGGTGAATTATTAATGAGAAATTTTCAGTTACAAAAGTTAGAGATTTTCTCTAACTATAGCCAATGAAAATTTGCCCAAATTTTGATCACAAAATTGAACTTGACACCTATAAAAATTTATAATTTTGTTTTCTCAAAAAGATAAACAATTTGTAATTTTTATTTTTTTACCTGATCAAAAATTAATATTTTCCTTTAAAAATATATTTTTTTGTATATATTTTTTTAGAATATGAGATTTTTGTAATACATATTTTTAGAAGGTTAATAATTAATGAGAAATTTTTAATTACAAAAGTTAAAGATTTTCCCTTTCTATAGCCAATGAAAATTTGACCAAATTTAGGTAAAAAAAATTAAACTTGACACATATAAAAATTTAAAATTTTGTTTTCTCAAAAAGATAAATTATTTACAATTTCAACTTTTTGAAGATTGAGATCAAGCTATTATCTCGGTTGTCTTTTGAAGAGCAAGAGCTGCTGCCATTTATTTATACAAGCTTTTCAACGATGGAGCCGGGAAATGGGGCCCATGGTTAGCTGGCTTGGCCCTACAAATGGGACGTCGGCCCATTGGGAATTTGTTGGTAATTTTTTCTTTATATGAAACTTTGGATACATGCACCAAAGAAAATAGATAATTAGCACTGGCCCATCATCACAGACATTTATTATAAGCATGGGTGCCTACACTGACGGAACTTGAATGTGTAAAGTGAGGATGCGTGGAATACTTATAAAAAAATCTTATACGCATTTTTTTAATAAATTATCTAAATTTATAACAAAAATGAGTCCAAAGAAGATACAAAAAAGATTAAAATAAGAAGCAAATTAATCACAAATAAAGATTACTACAAAGTACATGCATAGAGATTAATATAGGAAGCAAATTAAGCACAAATACTAATTGAGCAACACTGTATTAATTGAGATAATTATTAATACCCATCAGTGAATAAAATGTGTGAAACACAAGTTAATTTTGATGGTTTCATTTTATTAATCTTCATCTACTCATATAATCAAAATTTTAGAAATAATGTTGTGTTAAAAACTAAGAATTCATCAACAAAACTTCCCTGAAAAAAATATAAAAATCCAAGTTAGTTCAAGAATGCTAAAGAATAATGGAATAAAACCAGATATGTCTCTACCTGGCTTTAAAGCAACCATTGGCTGGTTTGCATGTGATGAGCCTTGAGAAATGTTATTTGTTCTCTGTATTGATGATTTTAGAAATATTTATAAAAAAATAAATCGTATAATACCCTAAATTTGTCCTCTACTTTTTATTTTCCTCTTTTTTAAATCCCCTCTACTCAGAAATGCGTCCCACTAATCCCTCTACTCTTAAAAATGACTCAATTTAGTCTATTTACCTTTAATATCTTCTCATCTAGCCACTCTATTTTTTTAAAAATACGACCCAATAATCTACCTAAACTATTTTTGTAGTAGAGCTGACTCAAGAAACCATTTTTTAAAATTGAGAGACTATTCTGGGAGCATTTTTCGAAAGTAGAGACCAAAAAGAAGAGAGATATAGTAGTAGACTCAATTCGTAAGATTATACCAAAAATAAATAAAGTGAACTTAATTGTTACACATTTCTTAATAAATAAAAATAATAAATTTGAAGAAATATTACTTGCATGATAACATATTTACACAAAACTTTGTTATTGGTGATTGGATGGCGGAGTTGCATGGAAAGGATTGATAGAAGTCAGTTGTTTAATGTTTTACTCTATTATCTACTCTTGGTTTTTACTTTTGTTTTGTTTTTTGTTTTTTATTTAGATGCAACTTGCGGGCCACTGTTGAAGATATACAGCCAGATCTTTCATCTCCAATTGTCTTTGATGCATCCATTCGCAGCATCAAGTTCAGCCTAGCTAGCTACTGCAGGAGAAATTGTAATCTTCATCCTTTCACCGTTAATTGATAGTAACCTAATTTTGGTGTAACTGCTTTTATTTCATTTGCTAGGTTACTACAATCTAATGGGTTGCTTGTTCGTTAAAATATCATTTGGTGTTTTTGTTACATAATGATTCTCCTATGTGACTACGAAAGTTTTTGCTTGCTTAATTGGATGCGTCATGTGTGAATGGGATTTCATCTTGAATGAAATTGATTTATTAACTCAAGATAAACTTGGAGTTGAAGGCATTTCATGAGATAGATACTAATGTAAATTATCTAATTACTGCTGCCCTTTTGGTTATGTTTGGGTTGTTAAATTGAATCATCTTTCCTTATTAATATGTTGGTCTAAACGGAGTGTATGTTTTACTAAAGCTTATGTTTGCAAGCATATAGGAAACACACACTTTTTGAGGGAAAGAGCTCCAGGAGCTAATTTATTAATAAAAAGAAACAAAATACAAATAAGGTCAAGTTACAAGCCAGGCCCAAAAGCCACAACAAAACAAAACACAGCATAAATAAAAAGAAAAACACAGAAACAAAGACAGAGAAAAGAAAGGATTACAAGCTAACACCAAGGCGACGAAAAAGCTTCATCAACCAATATGGAAGGTCCCTGCCTTGATGAAAAAGGGTGAGAATATGAGAATTAATACCAAGGAGGGCCAAACTGGATGCAGCAGATAACCAATCAGAAGGCGTGGTGAAGATAGCTGGTCGACCAAAACAAATCAGGTAATCAGTGATATTGGTTATAAGAGGATTGATTCTCCAATCATGATGAGAGTAACCGGCAGTGATTGTAGAGTGAAGATCATGGTTGGCCGTAAAGATAGTTTTGATTTGATGATCCGACGCCTGAAGACTTCCAAGTGCCGCAATAAGAGCCAAAGCCCTCGACTCAATTGAGATTCGAAGAATGATGTTGCAAAACGAACCTCGCACAAAAGGAGTCGGGAATTAGCGGATATCAAATAGAACCCAAAGCACCATAAGATCCGGGTTCCACGCCTCCCCTAGAGGAGATGAAGAGAAAAGGGTTGTCAATATAAGTAAAATTATTAAGGATCATCTATCTACCAGATTGAGAAGGATAAGAGTGAGAGTACTCCCTAACGTGATTAATAGCCCGGATCGCGATGGAGTTAAAATCGGGGACTTCAAATTGGAAGATGAGATTGCATCTAGCTTTCCACAGAAGCCAAGCAGTAGCAACAATAATCGATTGGTCAAAGATATTGAGATCAGGGTTGGAAGGGCAGAGCCAGTTTCCATTAGAGAAACCATCATGAAAATGAATTTGCTTGCCAATGAAGTTGCTAATCAAGAACCAGGTCGTTTGAGCTTTGGGGCAAGAGTCGAAGAGATGCTCAGCTAGCTCGAAATCAAGATCGCAAAAATCGCAAAGAGATTGAGGACCCGATTCAATCAGAAGGTAATCATATGTTTTGATCCCATTATGGAGGAGTAGCCAGAAGAAATGTTTGGGTCGAGAAGCAATTTTAAGACGCCATAAAAATCGCCAGCCAACCCAGGGATCTATATTATTAACCGCCCCATTGAAATGGGTATAGACCATGAAGGTTAACCTGTGATTTTTGGATTTAGGATACCAAACCCACCAATTACCATCACAGTGGCTAGATTTGTCAGGAGTGAGATAATCAAAGTTAAGAAAATCTCCAAACATATCATGTAACAAGTTCATATTCCAAGCATTATCAATGAGGAGATCAGAGATACTTAACAATTCCAGATTGGCATTCATATTAAGATAGGTGGGTTTGAAAGCCATTAGAATTTCAAAATACCAAGGGTGAAACATAATATCAGTAAGGTTGGGATTAATGTGATACTGACCCAGAGATGAGGCTTAATGAGATTAGCATTATAGCATAGGCATCGAAAAAGAACTAAGAGCAATTGGATGGAATGGAATCAGTCCAAAAAGTTGACAATACCATATTTGTTGATGAGAATGTCCACCCAAATGGCATCATGATGGTTTAAATAACTAAGGACATTCTTGGCCATAAGAGAAATTTTCGAAGCGTGCAAATTACAGATCGAGAGACCCCCCTTAGAGTGACCAAGAGTAATATCTCGTCCAATTAACCCGAGTTCATGCCTTTTTCTATTGCCACTCTTAGACCGAAAAACGCCCTAGCAGACTTTTAGTAATGCCATCCAAAATCGAATCAGGAACAGGATAAACTGACAAGTAATACACCGGAATTGACATCAGAATTGAATTAATGAGAATAGTTTTACCAGCCATAGATATTTTAGAGTGGCTCCAGTTGGATAAAATTCTCTTAGTTTTGTCAAGCATCCTAGAAAAGTTGGACAAGGCTAATCTTTTAGGAGAGATAGAAATTCCAAGATAAGTAAAAGGGAATGAACCAAATGGTAAAACCCAAGATCCTACAAATGCTATGGCTAAGTCTCGTGGTTAAATCTAGAAAGGAAGTAAATATCAGACTTAGACTTATTAGCGCGTTGACCCAAAGTGAGTCGCTCAGTAAATGGAGAAACACAAGTTAATATTACGAAGCGGACTTTTCTAGTCGCATGAGTAATAAGAATTAAATCATCCGCATACATAAGATGGTTGAAGTTTCTATTAAGAGCGTGGATTGAAGCCGGTATCATGTTCTCGTCTCAAAGCAAAAATTCAACAAGGCTGTAAGATTTTGAGCAACTATGATGAAAAGATATGAAGATAAGGGATCTCCCTGACGAAGACCCCTAGAGGATTTAATCCAAGGAGAAGGTTGACGGTTAATCAGAAAGGAGAAAGAAGCAGAAGAAATGCAGGCTTTGATCCAGGAGATCCATCTACTAGGGAAGTTCATCCGGTGAAGGGTGGCAAGAATTGTATTCCAACTCAAGGTATCATAGGCTTTTTCAATATCTAGTTTCACTAGCATCCTAGGGGGGTTCTTAGTATCTCAATCCATAGAATGAACCACCTCTTGAAGAGCAATGATGTTATCAAAGGGGCTGCGATTGGAGACAAAACCACATTGCTCACGACCAATAATTTTGGGAAGCACATTCTTAATCCGGTTGGCAAGGATTTTAGCAATAATTTTGTAGCAAACATTACATAGGGAGATAGGTCTAAAAATCGAAATGATGATTGAGGATTAGGTTTTTTGGGCACAAAAGTAATAAAGTCTGGCCCCAAGAATTCGGGATAACAGAGTTATTGAAAAATAAGAAATAGCCTCAAAAAAAGAGTCTCCCTAATTCATTCCGTAATAGCAATAAAAATTCGAATTTAACCCGTCTGCACTGTGGCTCTTACCAGAGGGGAGAGATTTGAGTGCATAGACAACTTCCTTTTTGGAAACCTCCGCAAGCAAAGACTCACCATCATCATGGGAGATAGCTCGAAGGTCATCGGGGAGCTTTGAACTAATTCAAAGACAGAGTTAACTAAAGTTTCAGACTAAAGGTTAGTAAAAAAAATTACTGAAAATATTTTCAATATCCTTGTGCTCAGAGTAATAATTCTCGTCGATATCAGAGATAAAAGAGATGGTATTTTGGTGATTACGACTACGAATAGAATTATGAAAAAAACTAGTGTTCAGATCACCGCATTGAACCCATTACGCGACGAGCTCAGCGAGCCCATTTAGAAGAGTTTTTGACGTCGAAGGGCAAGCAAGTTTATCAGTAAAGAGAAGAAAGGATGTTTACCAAGTCATGGCCATCATGAAAGACAGATGAATCCAAGGCTTCACCTCCTGACTTCCAACTCAACTCTGCTGATACTAGTCTCGATAGAGTTAAGGCCCCTGTGCTTCCAAGAAATAACATTAGACCGAACACGAGAAAGTAAATGCGCAAAAGCATGCATGGGGTTAGAGTGAGGCAAAAAAAGAAGAGCCTCTCTGTCACACCCACCCCTTCTACCGAGGTAAATGTGGACCCATCGCTTAAAAAAATTTCTTTTTAACCGGAAAACCGACACCTCTCGTAAAACCAAATCAGGCTTACAAATTACAATTTACAACTTTACACCAACTGCAGGATTCAAATACATAAATACAACAAATATAATAACTCAAATTTATGGGTACAACCGCTACAAGATCACGATACCAACAAATATAAAGAAAAGTATGGGACCCATCGCAGTCTTGGACTTAACCCCGACTAGCTCTAAACTTGAACAGTGCAATCTAGGGTCTTGCTCCCGCAGCTACAGAGACATCTCAGCTGGTCGATAGTGGCTTAATAATTTCAAATATTCAAATACAGTATATATAAAATATATAAATATCAACTTCTCAAATAATTTTTTTCAACTTTTCCAAAAATACCGTAATTCTAGCAAAATACATTTTTAAAGAACTTTTGAAACATAAATTCATCACAAATCAATATCAAATCAATTTTCTAAGAAAATCCAAATTGTCGGAGAGACTCGCCTCCCTAAGAGCGGCACACTGGGCTTCGCCCTCCTCACAACCCAAAATAACAAGTAATATAAAAACCATTCTCAATTCCACGTACTGAAAAACTCTCCCCACTTAGCCGCGGTCGTGACTAGGCTGGGAGCCGCCAAGGTCTTCATAACCTCGACGTTGGCCCACCGGTCCTGCAGGGCGACCCCGGATCCCGATGATCATCCAATCGTGGCTCTACGCTCCCACCGATCCCGACAAATCAACACTCGTGTCCACCACACCACCTCTAAAGGTCGGCCCGTAGGGGATCCACTCATCGCAGAAGTCGGGCCTTAGCCCGCCGTCACCATCCAAACCAACATGTAAATGTAGCAATAATACAATCTGTATAAATCAAATCACATGATCCTTGTCACACCCACCCCTTCTACCGAGGTAAATGTAGCACCCATCGCTTAAAAATTCCTTTTTAACCGGAAAACCCCGACACCTCTCGTAAAACCAAATCGACTTTCACAAATTACAATTTACAACTTTACACCAACCGCAGGATTCAAATACGTAAATACAACAAATATAATAACTCAAATTTGTGGGTACAACCGCTACAAGATCACGATACCAACAAATATAAAGAAAAGTATGGGACCCACTCGTAGCTTTTGACTTAACCCTCGACTAGCTCTAAACTCGAACAGTGCAATCTAGGGTCTTGCTCCCCGCAGCTACAAAGACATTCACTGGTCTCAGAGCGGCTTAATAATTTCAAATACTCAAATACAAGATATATAAAGTATATAAATATCAACTTTTTTTCAAATAATTTTCCAACTTTTCCAAAATACCGTAATTCTAGCAAAAATACATTTTTTAAAGAACTTTTGAAACATAAATTCATCACAAATCAATATCAAATCAATTTTCTAGGAAAATCCAAATTGCTGTGAGAGACCGCCTCCCTAAGAGCGACAAACTGGGCTCGCCTCATCACAAACCCAAAAATAACAAGTAATATAAAAACCATTCTCAATTCCCACGTACTGAAAAACTCTCCCCACTTAGCCGCCGTCGCGACTAGGTCGGGAGCCGCCAAGGTCTTCATAACCTCGACGCTGGCTCCACCCGGGTCCCCGTGGGCGACTCCCGGATCCCGACGTATCATCCAATCGTGGCTCTACGCTCCCACCCGATCCGACAAATCAACACTCGGTCCACCACGCCACCTCTAAAGGCTCGGCCCTGGGGACCCACTATCGCAGAGTCCGGCCCTAGCCCGCCGTCACCATCCAAAACCAATACGTAAACGTAGCAATAATACAATCTGATAAATCACATCACATGGTCCTTATCCGAGACAAGCATTCACATCACGAAAAATAAACATCATTTCCACAAAAGCCCAATGTCAAAAGTATAACAACGCATAAAACCAAGAAAAATCCAGATCCACGATACCATTCCTATTCCAGAATGAAAAACCAATTCCACAAATATCATGTCTGTAGAAACATTTTTAAAAACGCTCACATGATTTCACAAATCATTCCAAATCAAAGCATATATAACCATCAAAAAAATAAATACATGAATCGAATAATTAAATCACATATACATGTATTTTCACTATTCACAAATATATATAATTATACTAAACCCGATGTATCAATACGATTGTCGTGAACATCAACTGCAAGTAAATATACATATATTTTAACCTTATACTGCAAAATTAAACATGATAAAATGAAATACTTAAATAATTATTTCCAAAAATACTAGTTATTAAACAATTATTTCAAAAATAATAATAATTAATCAATTAAATAATAGCCACTACCAACTCACTCGGTGTCCTTGGGTTCCTTGCTAGACTCGAACTCCTTCCCAAGACCGAACAACACCTAACAAGTTAATAATAATATAAAAAAATAAATAACACATTTAAAACCCAAAATAAAATACTATAAACAATAATAGACTCTATTGGGCCCACTCACTCCAATCTGTTAAAATCCAACCTCGCACAAATCCAACCTGCCTTCAATCGCATTTAAACCAAATCTCAATTTAGATCGAAACACGCCTAAACCAATCGAACCAATCTCAATTCCATCGAACCAAGTTCTCAATTGCACTCGAACCAAGCTTTAATTCCACTGAACCAAACTCAATCAAACTGAACCAGCTTGAACCAACTCAATTCTTATTCAAAAATCCATTGAACCAACTTGGTTCAGTCCAAAACCCTTAACCCAAAAATCAACTGAACCAAACCTCAACTCCATCTCAACTCGATTTGATCAAGCCCAACTCAACCAAATCAACTCAACTCAACCAACCAAATCAATTCAACTTGGTTTGATCAAATCAAATCAATTGGACTAACTCAACCCATTTCAATCCAACAATCATCATTAACACCTTAATCATCATAATCATCAATTTAATTAACTAAACCAAATTTTAATCTCGGTGCTACAGTAACGCTACAGTAAAACCGAAAATCTCATCCTCCATTTTAAACAAAATTCAACTCAAATACAAGATTTTTTTCCAAACAACTTCAAAGATTCATCATCAATCAACAATAAACCATGCTTACCATTCAAAACCAAGCTTTAAACTCATAAAAACAAGCTAAGATTTAGCATGGTTGCTCAAGTTCATTTCAACCAAATATCATGCATTATTTCAACCAAATAAAAACTCTTACCAAGCAAAGCAAACACTCCCTACGAACTTTCTCCCAAGATTCTCCAAGCCTCCAAACTCCTTCAAGTCCTCCCATTTTTCCTTTTCATTTTCATTTTTTTCATTTTTTTAATCTCTCCCTAGTCATCGTAGCTGTATGAATGAGAAGGAGATGAAGAAGCACCATCAACTCTAGATTTTTTTCTCCAACTTATGATTCAGCTGAAATTCAATTTCAGTCCCTAGAAATATAATTTCTTACAAAAGAGTCCCCTGAAAAACTCACAAATAGTCCCTGAATTATGAAATAGTATTCTCAAAAAGGTCCTTTAAAATTATCCAATGGTCCCTGAAGTATAACACAATATTTCAAAAAAAGGTCCCTACCGCCTTACCTTTCAGTCCTTGGTTTCCGAAATATTTTATATCAATCCTTTTTTTCTATTACTCTTTAACCCAAAATCTTTTAAAAAAACTTTTACACTTAAGTCCCTTGTTCTCGTCCACTTGGGGTTTCTCAACAAGATTACTCAGAGAAAAATTCTTACCGCAACCTGTAGTAATACCCCTCAATATATTTTCCAACAGATATCTAAAGGTTCAGGGTATTACAATCCTTCTCTTAAGAAAAATTTCGTCCTCGAAATTTCCTTAGCATGTATAAACTCGATATCATCGAATTTCATTACTTGTTCCAAGACCTGCTCTCTTGTTCCAACTGCTCAACAAGAATAACAATACCGTATTAGGATGTCCAAGTATCTCACGATGATCAAAGTGAAGTTGATTCCTCTTATACGGTGTTATACACTGTGATACAAAGACTCTTTCCGTCAGGTTTCTCCGCTTCCTCACTTCCAAAACTCATACAATAAAAATAATCTTGTATTTTTCCACAATCCGTAAGAAAAAGCAACTTCTTATTCACAAGTAGGAATACATCATACTCGAAATACACGGTAGAATTCAAACATCTCAAGCACACAAACGATAATACAAAACAGATTATTCTACTATTCACAAGTCCTCATACGCTCATCGAACCCTCATCCTTGTCTCACGTTTGCTCGCGGTTCAACCTTTCCCTTGCCCATCGCTCAACCGCCGCACCATAGTTAAGGACCGCACGGGCATCATCATACGCCGCAAACTCCCTCGAAACCCATACCTCCTTCTCACTCGCATACGACTCGCCTAGGTGAAAAACGCTCCACGTAAATATTTTTTTCACTCAAGCAACTATAGAGCTAAAAATCTCGGTATTCATGGTTACCACATAACGAGCTCAGGGACATAAACATCACCATCGCTTGTTCTGGTCACTAGTGCAATAATAGAACGAGAAGATGCTCGAGGCAACAAGAGTAGAGCCAGAGGGTACTTGAGCAAAGAATATTGGTTTCCATCTCTTCTTCCCTCTTCGCTCCTCCTCTCTCCTTCTCTCGCTCCTCCACTTCTCTCCTGCTCTTCTTCCTCTCCTCAAGCTCTTCCAGAAATATCTCTACTCTTTCTCTATTATACCTGAGGAGGTCCTCGCCCCCACTGCCCTCAAACGCCTTGGTTCCATTACTCAAAAAAATCCTTAAGACACTCAAAAATTCCAATCGATGAAAAACTGCAAGTCCCGATCTTCCCTCTATTTAAACACAACTAAACTACACTTAGAGGAGTCAGCCATAATTCATCCAAAGTCCGACAAATCAAACTCGAATCAACGTCACATCATAACACACCTTTTAAGAATCAATGTAAAGGTGATAAAGAAGACCCGGTTACTCACGTGCTAATCTCCATATTCTTAAGCCATGTGACGTCCAAAGTATCTTTCAAATCAAACTCGCAAATCACTCGTGTGCCACCAACAAAGAGAATGCCAAATACCCTTCTTTGGCAACTTTAAGTTTACTTATTTTGGATAAAACCAATTCCAATAATTATCTCAACCAGTGATCATGATCACAAGCATCGCTCACTCGCCTCAAATATCAAAAACCTACTATCGCCTCTCATTCCAAATACGCAACTTAGGTTTTTAAACCAGATCGAGACTCTTAATACTCTATCGGGGCCCTTAACTTTCTCGCTCTAATCCCTACTAAACCTCTAAGTCTAGACACGACTTCTAAAGTTAGTCTCGTATCACAAACCCGCGACCTCTACCAACCGTGGATATCTCAACCCTACACCTCGATACCAAAAAGATGTCACACCCACCCCTTCTACCGAGGTAGAATGTAGCACCCATCGCTTAAAAAAATTCCTTTTAACCTGAAACCCCGACACCTCTCGTAAAACCAAATCGACTTACAAATTACAATTTACAACTTTACACCAATCGTAGGATTCAAATACGTAAATACAACAAATATAATAACTCAAATTTAGGGTACAACCGCTACAAGATCACGATACCAACAAATATAAAGAAAAAGTATGGGACCCATCGCAGTCTTTGGACTTAACCCCCGACTAGCTCTAAACTCTGAACAGTGCAATCTAGGGTCTTGCTCCCCGCAGCTACAAAGACATTCAAACTGGCTCAGAGTGGCTTAATAATTTCAAATACTCAAATACAAAGATATATAAAGTATATAAATACCAACTTTTTTTCAAATAATTTTCCAACTTTTCCAAAAATACCGTAATTCTAGCAAAATACATTTTTAAAGAACTTTTGAAACATAAATTCATCACAAATCAATATCAAATCAATTTTCTAGGAAAATCCAAATTGTCAGGAGAGACTCGCCTCCCTAAGAGCGGCTACAATGGGCTTCGCCCTCATCACAAACCCAAAAATAACAAGTAATATAAAAACCATTCTCAATTCCACTACTGAAAAACTCTCCCCACTTAGCCGTCCCGCGACTAGAGTCGGGAGCCGCCAAGGTCTTCATAACCTCGACGCTGGCCCACCGGTCCCCTGCAGGGGCGACTCCCGGATCCCGATGATCATCCAATCGTGGCTCTACGCCTCCCACCGATCCGGACAAATCAACACTCGTGTCCACCACGCCACCTCTAAAGGTCGGCCCGCTGGGGACCCACTATCGCAGAGTCGGGCCTCAGCCCGTCACCATCCAAAACCAACATGTAAATGTAGCAATAATACAATCAGATAAATCACATCACATGGTCCTTATCCGAGACAAGCATTCACATCACGTAAAAATAAACATCATTTCCACAAAGCCCAATGTCAAAAGTATAACAACGATAAAAACCAAGAAAATCCAGATCCACGATACCATTCCTATTCCGTGAATGAAAACCAATTCCACAAATATCGTTGGTAGAAACATTTTTAAAACGCTCACATGATTTCACAAATCATTCCAAATCAAAGCATATATAACCATCAAAAAAATAAATACATGAATTGAATAATTAAATCACATATACATGTATTTTTCACTATTCACAAATACGTATAATTATACGTAAACCGATGTATCAATACGATTGTCGTGAACATCAACTGCAAGTAAATATACATATATTTTAACCTTATACGCAAATTAAACATGATAAAATGAATACTTAAATAATTATTTCCAAAAATACTAGTTATTAAACAATTATTTCAAAAATAATAATAATTAATCAATTAAATAATAGCCACTACCAACTCACTCCCGTGTCCTTGGGTTCCTCACTAGACTCGAACTCCTTCCCAAGACCGAACAACACCCTAACAAGAATAATAATATAAAAAAATAAATAACACATTTAAACCCAAAAATAAAAATACTATAAACAATAATAGACTCTATCGCCCACTCACTCCAATCTGCTAAAAATCCAACCTCGCACAAATCCAACCTGCCTTCAATCGCATTTAAACCAAACTCAATTTAGATCTAAACACGCCTAAACCAATCTGAACCAATCTCAATTCCATCGAACCAAGCTCAATTGCACTGAACCAAGCTTAATTCCACTGAACCAAACTCAATCAAACTGAACCAGCTTGAACCAACTCAATTCTTTATTCAAAAATCCATTGAACCAACTTGGTTCAGTCCAAAAACCCTTAACCCAAAAATCAACTGAACCAAACCCAACCCATCTCAACTCGATTTCGATCATGCTCCAACTCAACCAAATCAACTCAACTCAACCAACCAAATCAATTCAACTTGGTTTGATCAAATCAAATCAATTGACTAACTCAACCCATTTCAATCCAACAATCATCATTAACACCTTAATCATCATAATCATCAATTTAATTAACTAAACCAAATTTTTAATCTCGTGCCACAAAGAACGCCTACAAAGAAACCGAAAAATCTCATCCTCCATTTTTAAACAAAAATTCAACTCAAATACAAGATTTTTTTCCAAACAACTTCAAGATTCATCATCAATCAACAATAAACCATGCTTTTACCATTCAAAACCAAGTCTAAACTCATAAAAACAAGTCTAAGATTTAAGTATGGTTGCTCAAGTTCATTTCAACCAAATATCATGCATTATTTCAACCAAATAAAACTCTTACCAAGTAAAGTAAAACACTCCTGCGAACTTTCTCCCAAGATTCTCCAAGCCTCCAAACTCCTTCAAGCCTCCCATTTTTCCTTTTTCATTTTTCATTTTTTTCATTTTTTTAATCTCTCCCGAGTTATCAGAAGCGGTATGAATGAGAAGGAGATGAAGAAGACCATCAACTCTAGATTTTTTTCTCCAACTTATGATTCAGCTGAAATTCAATTTCAGTCCCTAGAAATATAATTTCTTACAAAAGAGTCCCTGAAAAAAACTCACAAATAGTCCCTGAATTATGAAATAGTATTCTCAAAAAGGTCCTTTAAAATTATCCAATGGTCCCTGAAGTATAACACAATATTTCAAAAAGGTTCCCTACCGCCTTACCTTTCAGTCCTTGGTTTCCGTAAATATTTTTATATCAATCCTTTTTCTATTACTCTTTAACCCAAAAATCTTTTTAAAAACTTTTTACACTTAAGTCCCTTGTTCGGTCCCACTTGGGGTTTCTCAACAAGATTACTTCGTAGAAAATTCTTATCAGAATCGTAGTAATACCCTGAATATATTTTCCAACAGATATCTAAAGGTTCAGGGTATTACAATCCTTATCCAGGACAAGCATTCACATCACGAAAATAAACATCATTTCCACAAAGCCAATGTCAAAAGTATAACAATGCATAAAACCAAGAAAAATCCAGATCCACGATACCATTCCTATTCCAGAATGAAAACCAATTCCACAAATATTGTTGGTAAAACATTTTAAAATGCTCACATGATTTCACAAATCATTCCAAATCAAAAGCATATATAACCATCAAAAAAATAAATACATGAATTGAATAATTAAATCACATATACATGTATTTTCACTATTCACAAATACGTATAATTATACGAACTTGATGTATCAATACGATTGTCGTGAACATCAACTAAGAAATAAATATACGTGATACCCTCAACATTATACGCCAATTAAACATGATAAAAAGAAATACTTAAACAATTATTTTTCAAAATACTAGCCCATTAAATAATTATTTCAAAATAATAATAATTAATCAATTATTTAAAAATAATAGCCACTACCAACTCACACTCAGTGTCCTTGGGTTCCTCGCTAGACCCTGAACTCCTTCCCCAAGACCGAACAACACCTAACAAGTTAATAATAATATAAAAATAAATAACACATTTAAACCCAAAAATAAAAATACTATAAACAATAATAGACTCTATTGGGTCCACTCACTCCAATCTGTTAAAATCCCGACCTCGACAGTCCAACCTGCCTTCAATTGCATTTAAAACCACCAATTTAGACTTTAAAACACGCCTAAAACCAATCTGAACCAATCTCAATTCCATCGAACCAAGCTCAATCTGCACCGAACCAAGCTTTAATTGCACTGAACCAAACTCAATCAAACTGAACCAGCTTGAACCAACTCAATTTTTATTCAAAATCCATTGAACCAACTTGGTTCAGCCCAAAACCCTTAACCCAAATCAACTGAACCAAACCCAAACCATCTCAACTTGATTTGATCAAGCCCAACTCAACCAAATTAATTCAACTCAACCCAATCAATTCAATCCAACTTGGTTTGATCCAACCAATTCAATTGGACTAACTCAACCCATTTCAATCCAACAATCATCATTAACACCTTAATCATCATCATCAATTTAATTAATCAAACCAAACCCTAATCTCGGTGCTACAGTAATTGCTACAATAATTTCAGCAATCTCATCCCCATTTCAAGCAATTTCCATCACAAATACAAGGTTTTCAACACAAAAATAATTTCACAACAACACCCTCATCAACTCCATCATGATTTCCTCAAAACAAATTCATTATTTCCTCCAAAATCACCCAAAATACATACATGCATACATACATGAAAATACAACACCAAGAAATCTTTACCAAGCAAACAAACACTCCCGTGAACTTTTCTCCCAGATTCTCCAAGCTCCAAACTCCTTCAAGTCCTCCCATTTTCCTTTTTCAATTTCATTTTTTTATTTTTATTTTTTTCTCACTGGGTCATCAGAAGCAAAAATGGTGGAGAAGAAGATTTAACAACACTCAAGCTCTAGATTTTTTTCTCTAACTTAAACTTTCAAATGAAATTCACTTTTAGTCACTCAAAACATAATTTCTTACAAAAACAGCCTCCGAAAAACTCATCAATGGTCCCTCGAATTATGAAATAGTATTCTCAAAAGGTCCTTGAAACTATCCAACGGTCCCTCAAGTATAACACAATATTTCAAAAAGGTCCCCATCGCCTTACCTTTCAGTCCTTGGTTTTCAAAAACATTTCATATCAATCCTTTTTCTATTACTCTTTAACCAAAAATCTTTTATAAACTTTCACACTTAGGTCCTTGTTCTTTCCACTTGGGGTTTCTCCACAAGGTTACTCTGTAGAAAAATTCTTACTGCAACTGTAGTAATACCCTGAATATATTTTTCAACAGGTATCCAAAGGTTCAGGGTATTACACTCTCTAACAGCAGTATGACATCCAAAATAATCAGCCAGTAATTATCGAACCGAAAAACTTTCTTTTTAAAGGGGAAACGAGGAGTAAGTGTAAGAATAAGAGGAGCGTGATCAGAATAAAGCCTCGAGAGATGCTTGATATGATAGGTACTTAGGAGGCCAGCGCCGCAAGGATTGAGCAAGCAGCGGTCTAACCGGGCCCATTTCCTCGAAGCTCCCCTCTGATTATTATACCAAGTGAACCTGGAACCATTAAAATTAACATCTAGAAGGTTATTAAGATTAATGAAATCAGAAAAAATCCGAGCTTTGCGACGGTAGTAGATATGGGAGCCACCCTGAAACTCATTCAAAGAGACAACAGTGTTAAAGTCACCAATGAGTATCCAAGGAATGCTGAAAGAAGCAATACCAGAGAGTTCAAGCCAAACAATGGATTGATCTTGAATACGAGATGGATTATAGATAGTCGATAGAATCCAGGTCTCCAGCTTGGCATTAGTGACAACCAAATACAGAACATACCTGGACTTGACAAGAGGAGTGACTTTTCCCAAGTGCTTTTGCCAAGAGACGATAATCCCTCCTGAGTAGCCATCGGCTTCGATGGCAGCCCACGCCCAATTGCGACCCAACTTGGAGCAGAAAATGTCTAATCGACGATGATCGGCCCGAGTTTCTACCAAGCAGAAGATGAGAGGATTATGATGCTTCATTAAGTACTTGACACGAGTTGATGTATCCCTCCCTGAGATTCCTCTGCAGTTCCAACACACAAACTTAACTTTGTTCTCAATCATATCAAACATGTAAAGGAGAAGAGGACTGAAAAGAAATAGAGCAGCAGACATAGTAAAGATAATGAAGAGAAAACTCCCTTGGGAGATGAACAGAACCCTAGATAGCCTCTGAACCGCAATATAACCTCCCTCTCTTATGCGAAGAAGAGGAGGGATGCGGGTCGCGTCAGACAAGAGACTCCTTGCGAAGTCCGGTCTGGTATTGGTCTAAAGTCATCAAGTCATTCGGTTCCTCCGGGTCACCGTAATCAGACATCACACTGTCTCCATCGTCGTCCTCTGACTCCTCGTCGTCGGATTCTCCCATCAAGTGATCAGAGTTTCCAGACGGAGGAGACGGATTCAGAGCTTCAAAGACCTGTGCGACAATCAGAGAATGAGAAGAGATACTGGGATCAACACTAGGCCTATTATCCTGTCCATCAGTTATACAAAGGATAGGATTAAGGGTCTTATTTTGATAAAGAGGCAAAGACTATTTCTTGGGACTCAGAGAATCATGGGAACTAGGGCCAGGGTCGGGTGTAGTTTTGAGAACGTTGTGCATAGGAACAAGAGAAGTCACATCAGCCGAAGTCTCCACACCAATAGAAGGGGAAGGGGTCAGATCCGTGTCAGCACCGGCCGAGTACGCAGAAGAAGAAGCAGGTCCTCGAGAACGTCTCCCAAAATGACCACCCCTGTCACGAAAGGAGGAAGCGCCACGTGGAGGATGACCATCATCTGTCAGAGTCAGAGTATTGGGAGAGACGTTGGGAGGCATAGTGGGGCTCGCATGCGCCGCACGTGATGGTGGTCTCCCAACACCACCACCGGCAGCACCACCGCGACCACCACCACTCCCCTTCCGACGAGAAACAATCATCCATAGACCAAAGTTAGACTCATCATGGTCGGCACCGGCAGTCTCTGAGGTGGGAAGTGAGCAGTCAGACCTTGCCTCCAAGCCTTCCTTCTGGGGATCCATTGCTGCCCTTACCTCCGACCCTCTCAGTTCACTAAGAACTTGAAAAGGGGGCTGCAAGGAGCGGCTCTGGCCCACAGAAGGCCGACGGCTGCAATGGTTCGAACCATGCCTAACCATTCCGCAAAGGTAGCAAAAAGTGGGAAGTTTTTCATACAGGACAACTACAAACACCCTATGAACATCGTCGCCAATCCAAAATCCTTGTTTGAGGAGTTTAGATAGGTCGATTTCCACACAAATGCGAGCGAATTTTGACCTGGAAAGAGATGAAGTAAAATCATCAATCTTGAGCATACGTCCAAGGGAGGTTGAGATGGACTCGAGAGACTCTCCATCCCAAAATTCAACCGGGAGATTATGTAACTGAACCCAAACTACAGCAGTGGAGAGTTTGGCGAAAGCCGGTTCAAAAAAGGGTTTCCAGGGAGCGAGTTGGAGCGTGGCTCCATTGACTGACCATGGGCCTTCGATCATGAGTTTTTGAGACAAATCAAAAGAGTCACATCTAAAAAGAAGGTAGCCATTTGGAAGATCCGAGATGAAAATTTCACCCAGATCACTCCAGCGAGTCTGAAGCACAGTTTTGATCTGCTCGAAGGGAGGAGGTTTTCCAAAAAATTTGCCGATTAACGAATGTTGAAATCAAAGCCTATCCCTTGCCATTGCATCTCCATAAAAGCGAATGAACTCAGAAGTGGAAGCCTTCAGCTTGCGTAGCACTGGACCGTCAACAAGGGGAGAAGAGTTAGCTGGGCGATTCGTGACAGCAGCTGCGATGTCCGCCCAAGAGGGAGGGGACTGCGGGGGAAGCCCCCCGCTTGCCATGGCAAAGGGGAAGGAAGGAGGGAGACAAGCAGGCAGATGGAGGAACAGAGGAGAGAAGAGGCTCAGATGGAGGAGCAAAGATGAATATTTAGATTAATTTATTATGTTAATCAATATATATATGTTATAATAATTTAAATTTTTAATTTAAATTATTATAATTAATTATTTAAAGTAAAAAATTTAAATTATTATAATTAATTATTTAAAGTAATAATTTTTATTAACATATAATTAATTAATAAAAATAAAAAAATCACTTATAAAAAATAATTTAAATATGATTATTTTTAATAATTATTTATTTAAATTGTTATAATTAAATCTATTAATTAATTATATTAATTTTAAATATTAATTAAATATAAATAGATGGGTAATATAGACATTTCCATGCTAAGGAGAGCCAAACCTCTCATTTTTTCAAGTAGTGCCACTCATCCACTTGTATTAATCCCATTAGCATGAAAAAACACTATTTATGCCTTTCTTGATTACCAAACATGGGTTAAGAATTCATGGGTGCAAATGATTCCCACTCCCAAAGAGACAATCCATGATCCAAATGGGTCCTGAATTAAGAAATATACTAAGCTTGATATGTTTGAAGTGCATGAGAATGAAGAAAGGAACGGTATCCAATCACATGGCACTGTTTAAGTTTTGATGTAACCCATATTTGCAGGTTTTCTTAAATTTATCTGGCATATTTTTTGTCTATTTTTTTTATTCTGATTTAATACAAGTGGTATCTTTGGTGCTGTGAAATTTGAAGTTGCATAAGTAACTTCTGATTTATTGTTTGTTGGTGGCAATTTGTTTTAAACTTTTGGTATCATGTGTTCTTTAGACACAAGTTGGTCATGGAGTCAGTAAAATACATAGGAATCTTATTACTTTGTACTTCTATATGTTAAGGCTTTGTTCTCTGTTTGATTCTGAATAATAAGTCTTTTGATTGTATCTTCTGATATTTTAATTTTAGCTTCTCTATACAGTTTTACTTGATTCTTACTTAAATGTAGGTGTTTTCATACTGTTTTGGTACGACAACAGTATTAAACACATTGCTAAATACTTTTTCCCTCTTCAAATGCAGCCCTGGTTTTGATTTAGAAGAAAAATCCTGGTTTTGGTATTCTCTCCACTGAACTGGTGTCTATTCCCAGCCATCAAGCAAAAATGTATTAGTAATAACTTTTGAACTTAGATGCTAATTTTTTGGTATTCTCTCTACTGAACTAGTTTTTTTATATAGATAATGTGATACAACTACATAAATATAAGTATTGAAATGGTTTTTTCTTCTCATATAAAAATTGAAATCATCTGGTCAAATATGTCCTTAACTATGAATAGTATAGACGATAAGGGCTCAAAGGGTGAAATGGCATTAACAGAAATAGATTTCAAGACCTTGCTGATCTTAACTTTCTCCTTCATCCTTCTTTTGTTCTCAGTGTCTCTCCAGTAACCATGTTTCATTTGGTGAGATCCCTGGGACGTATACAACCCTATGGCCAATGCCAAAAGGCTCATCGTATTGGAGACTTTGAGGCGATGAACCCGCCGGAGAATGAGTGGTCTTCGACCTCCAATCCGAGTCCGTGGATTGTAGGGACAAAGGAGCGGTCACTCCTATAAAGAGACAAGGCGGATGTGGTATTAAAATTTCTTTTAATTTTTCTAGTACATCCTTAACTGATTTTATTTTATGTGTATAGGTTCCTATTGGGCCTTTGCTGTGTTAACTGATGTGGAGGGAGCCCTTAAGATCAGCACGGGCCGCTTGGTTTCTCTGTCTGCACAACAACTTATAGATTGTGACAAGATGAGCCGTGGATGTTGTGGGGGCAATATGATTAATGCATTCAAGTATATTATAAGGAATGATGGCATGACATCAGAAGATAACTATCCCTATATAGGAACTCAGTGTTGCTTCCAGGAAAGGAAAGCAAGGACACACGTAGCATATATCAGTGATTATTAGCATGTGTTTGCAAACGAGGAGGCTTTGCTTAAAGCTGTCAAATATTAAAATAAAGGGGCATTCTAGGGATAAATCATATTAGAGGGACTAAAGGGGCAAACTGACTATATTAGAGGGACTAAATGGGGTATTCTACCATAAAAAAAATCATGGGTAAAAAATTGGGGGAAAAGGACTGCATGAAGATGGCGAGGGAGAGGGATATTGGATTACACTACAGTATTTCCAGTATCGCGAGGTGTGCATCATTCCCTATTGTTTAAAGGTAGTAAATACATTCTTTTTTATTTTATATATGTTGGATATTATAAAATGGTAAGAAATATCTCAAGTCTTTTTTGTATTTGTTTGACCTACAGAACTACCAACTGCAAGGAGGAATTCACTCCAACGTTTCGGTCAGACCTGCTTGTAGGGATATAGGGGACTTAGTGGTGAAGTCGATTGTGTGGAACATATGGCTGGCTAGAAATGATTGCATGTTTAATGCTACTGTTGTGTCTGCACTTACTCTAATCCTAAAGATTGATCGAAGTTTATTATCTTGGATTTCTACAGTTGCTGAGGGTCCTAAAGCAAAATTGGAGGTGCATACTTCCGCTATTAGGTGGAGCTTGGAGTTCCTTGGTACTTCGATGGAGGGCTCAGGGGAAGTGCCGATACCGGAGGGTGGACGTGATTCGCACACTGGCTAGTGGGTAGCGGTTGGGGGGAGTGTTGGAGGCAGTTTTGTTGCCTCGTTTTGCTGTGTTTTGTTGTGTTTCCCTTGTTGTTCCACTTCTTGTGGTTCTTGGTTTTGTTGTTGCTTCCCCTTGCCCTATTTAACGGTTGTGTCTTGGGGGCTATCTGTATCTTTTATTTTTATCTTATTCAAATTGGTTTAAAAAGGTGCTTGAGTGAAGAAAGGTAGAAAGGTTCGTTCTAGGTTAATCAACCCTATATTTGAGTAATATCAGTGAGATAAGTTTGATCTGGTAAAGATCTGGCTGTATATGCTCAAACGGAGCATTTAACGGGCCTGGTCGCCTTCACTAATGAGTCCACAAGCAGTAGGCGGACTATTCCAATGGTCCATTGAGGCCTCATAACGAATTCCAGTATTATAAGAAACAGATTATATTGAAAGTAATGATAAAGATGGCATGTCATGGCATATATCTTTTGATTGCGTTCAGGCCATGGAAACCTTGAAAATGTTTCTGCCTTCTGGCCTCTTCCACCACAGCACAGCTGGACTCTGTTCCGAAACAAGCCATCAGAGTCACCACTTCCGTATATCCCACTAATACTACTATGCAAAATATTTGAAATTTTTAGCTCACCTGACTTGACCCGCCTCATTTAACTTATTGATTATTTTAAAAAAAAATTGGATAACCACTTCAATTAAAACGAGAAAGAACTTATTAATTAATTGATCAGTAAATTATATGGGTGGGATTGGCATTTTATTTATTATTATTATTTTAAATATATATATATATATATATGATATTTTATATTATTTTATTCTTGTATAGCCATGCAATATCCAATAATATCCAAGAAGAAAGTACAATGCGAAGAAGAGAAGTGCAATCAGAGTGGTAGGGATGGATACGGATACTTCAATCGGACTCCTCTCTCTCTCTCTCTCTTCACTTTTTCAGTAATTCGCAAGGAACCCGCGCTTAATTAAAGAAAGGGAAGCCCGAAGAGCAGAGAGATTCAGATTCCAGGAAAAGGAGGGATTTTTATCAGCTTGTCGTGATGCGCAAGAGCAAGTTCAAGACCTCCCTGAAATCTCTGGAGGCCGACATCCGGAGAGCCAACACCCTGTAATCCAATTTGTTCTTTATATATAATTGCTTTTTAAAACTCAAACCTAGCTAGCACATCATCATATGCAGGGAAGAAGAAGAAGAAATTTCAAGGATTTTTGGTAACGAATTGAATTAGGGGATCGGTTTTTGATTTGCAGGGCTTCGGGTTACCCGAGAGAAGAGGATGGTGCATATATTCAAATGAGATTGTCATATAATCTGGTTGCAGGTTTATTCCCTTCCTTTGTGCAAAAGACGGATACTCAACTGACCGGTGCACTTGGTCTGATTAGAGTGCTTATTTACAAGGTCAAACAATCCATCCAATTTTATTATTCCTATTCCTATTCCTATTTCTATTTCTATTTCTATTCCTATTCCTATTCCTATTCCGTTCAGCAGCTAGCTAGCTAGCTAGCTAGAGTGTACAAGCAATGATAGTGTTAATGCTGCGCTGCTGGCCAATTATTGTTGCAGGTGTTTGTTGATGGCAAAACTACAGTGTACGTTCACGAGAGGAAAGCCAGTATCAAGCAATTTTATGGTATGTATGTATGTTTTAGCTACTATTCCATGTCAATGCCAATATCTACACAGTTGTGTAAATATTTGTCGGTTTATTTGGTTCATTATATATATATATATATATATATCTTAAAATTCGCTGTCCAAGTGGGCATTCCTAATCTTAGTTATTACCTCGGTTCCTGCCAAATGGCTAAAGGCATTATCTTCCCCTCTCTAATGCAACTCCAAGGAGGTCTCACTACTTCGGAACAAAGAAAACAGAGGGAAATGTATTTAAAGAAATATAGGAAAGTTGATGAAACAGAGGAAAATAAACTTTCTGAAGTTGATATGAAGCGTGAGAAAGAGTGTGGGATTTGCATGGAGCCAAAAGCTAAGATTGCCTTGCCCACATGCATGCACACAATGTGTATGAAATGCTACCAAGACTGGTATGCTCTTTGCTTTCCTGTGTTTTAAATCATTTTTATGCCATTGCTGGTTCTTTTAATTTTCAAATAAAACGTTCTTATTTTGCAGCCAATTATCATAGAAACATTTTATTATTAAATTTCCTTGACTTTGATTGTTTACATGCTTCAGGCAGTCCCGATCTCGATCTTGCCCATTCTGTCGGATTGACTTACAGATAGTGAGGCCATCTGATCTGTGGATATACATTGACAAGCATGATGCTGTTGACATGGCAATGATCACCAAACAGAACACAAACAGATTGTTTGTGTTTACAGACAAGTTGCCTCTCATTGTTCCTGATCCTATTCTGTTATCACACAATTCTCATGCCAGATGATCATTTTCATAGGGGTTTTTTTTTTTTTTTAATTATATGATTGATTACTTCTTGTGAAGGCTTGATAATGGATGTGTCAAACTATTCAAGCAAGTCAGCTATTTTACGGTGGGCCTCAAATCACTGAATTTGTAATTCTGATACATCAGTTTGCCATTTGATGGTCCTGTGCGCTTGTCATTCTTGAATATCAATGACAACTGCAATTGATTTTTTCAAGAATTGTTTGCAGATTAGTATTCTTGCTCATATGTGTTCACGGAAGTATTGCTTTTTTAATACCTTGACATTGTTCAACATCAAAATATTTGCTATGTTTCATGGTTAATGAACTTCTTTATGTGCTATTCACAAATATTGGTTAGCAGGAAATCCTATCATTTACTGATATCCAATTTTCATTTTTTGATCAGACACATGATTTATTTCGTCATTGATTGAATGGCACATGGAAGTCAACTCGTTCTTTTATTCTGCAGATAATATTGCTTCCGTTGGGATGGGTTATAGTTTGTGTCTATTGGAAAGGTTTATTTAATTCTTTGCTTCTAAACTGATGCTAAGAGGGGAAGCTATTACTTCTACCCTTTATCACCAACCCTTCATCCTCCTGCCATAAATCCTTTCAGAAACTTCAATTATGAGACCATTGGTATTTATTAATCTGTTTTTTGCTTGCATAAATTTATGCCTTACATAAAGGTTTAGTCCTAGCTCGTGTTTGTACTTCTAAATTTTAGTTGTTCCTATCCCTTCTTGGGTTAGTGATTCTGAACTTATTAATGTATGTGCTCAATACAATTCTGAATATGTTTTGCAAAGAAGGATTGCAAATAGGGTGGGAATGTAATATTTATAGGCGTGACTAAGTAGTGTTGGAGGATATTTTGGGTTACTGAAACTCTAGTGAAAAAATAACTGAGGTTTACAATGGCGAAAAAAAATCTTGGGACCACAGCATGGCAGTTAAGGAGGATGCAGGAGTTAACCGCAAAGATATATAAGTAGAGCATACTAACATATGTGATGAGGAGCATGCTATTTGTTCAACAGAAATCATTTAAATGCTGTAGCATGACAATATCGCTACTTCATTAGTTGGTATCATCCTCTCTGCTTCGGTAGTTTTACTGAATTTGAATAATTGACTATGTCTTTGTCAGGATTTATGAGGTGTTGTGGTTGTTGTATGGATGCTTTTGATTTATTTCTGTGTATTTGTGTGGATGAGGGAGGATTTTGAAGTAAAGTAACATGGTTAGGAATGAAGATGGTGATTTTGATTAGAGATTAGAAAAAGTTCACTCGGTAGAGACTCGTCCGACAAAAGATTAGATGGAATCAAAAGGAAAAAAAAACATAAACAGAGAAGACAAGTGAATAGAGAGTTGTGTGTGCATTGCACTGATATAGTTTGGGGAGGTTTGAATCTTTGAGTTAGATCTTGTGCACATTGTGGCATATCTTGCTAGGATCTTCCCATACTATCTTATTTGGGAATTTGGTGTTTGGCTCCAATATGTCAGTGCATGTGACTTCCCTTAAAGACACAGAAAAGAGTGTGCTCTGCTGTATCCTTCACCGACATATTTTTATTTGTGCACAAGTTGTTAGATGTTATGTGATGTGTAGAGGAAAGTTGAAGGGGCCGCATCCCGCATTTGCAAAGGGGAGAGATGAGATCAAGGAGGATATTCATATTGGTATTGCCATGATCCATATGGTGTCAATAGAGGTAGATAGTGAGATGAGCTTGTCCTGGGGTCCTCTTTCCATGAAGATTTGATTGTAGCTAGGGACCGTTTTTGATGTTATTACAATGAAAGTCCATCTCGAGCCCCACACACAACAGCAGCAGCAGCGGCTGGACCATCTCTCATCCATAGCTAGCCACAGTCCATGGAAACACGAGTGCAGCTCAAGAGTTGTCATGAAAGCTGCCCTTCATACCAAGATTTGGTGGGCGATTCTCCTCTGATTTAGCTTTATCTCTCTACCAGCAACACTGCAGCAGCAAGTGTCTAATTATATTATATTTCAGTCAGAAGCTATTCATTCATCTATTGACCATTCACTCATGTACTGCACTTGTGGTGTTATTTTTTATTTTACTTTTTTTTGTTTTTAATGAATCTGCCGTTTGTTTGTTGGTCAAGGGAACTCGATCTTGTTGTACCAGTTATATATATATATATAGTCGGCAGAAGAAGCGTAGAAGCACAATCTAGCTAGCCTACTTTCCAGGGATGAGAGATTAGTGAATTACATTAATGACAAGTGGCCACGTTTGTCTGTCCTTGGTAAAAAAAAAAAAATGTGTCGTTGAATCTGAATAGGTGAGGAGGTTGATCCGGGATGAGGGGGTGAGCACTGGATTGGTTAAACTTGATATGAATGATGCATGTCAAGATGCTGTGCTCTTTGTTTAGGAAAACCGAAAACCATCATTATTAAAACACCAAAGCAAAGGAGCAAAAGGTGGCTGAGAATCTCTGATCACATCCTATTCCACTATTGCTTTTGTGATAAAACTTAAAGTTGTTCTAATGATTGATGAGTTGTTAGGATGTTTTATGAGAGATATCATGTGGGAAAGATGATCCCTTCTCATCTATCATCAGATCTCACCATCTTCTTATAAATTATAATAAAATTAAAATTCTCCTTATATATAATTCAATGTTTTTACATGCAGCCCCCCTGCTTTTCTTCTTGTATGGGGTTCTTCTTCTTCTTTGCATGGGAGAGTGTGCGACGAAATCAATTATGCGTGTGCGTGCATGCGCTTAATCCCGATCCATTTGGACGGACAATGAATCACAATTTATGTATGTGCCGTAACAAGAGACGAGGGATTCGATCGGGACCATCTATCCAGTATCCACTGGGTGATCCACTCAAACTCAAACCCAATTAATTTTTATTTTTAAAAATTCAACCCCTGGATGGAAGGGGAATGAATTATAAATTAAAATATAAACTACACTACTGTAGCCTGTAGGGATGGCTCAATTATTTAAAAATAAAAAATACATTTATAAAATAATTGTACATTGATGATAGTATCCTATATATCATAAACATAATTTAATAAATTTTTCAATATAAAAATCTATAATATATTAGCAAGTCTTTTTAGTAATAAATGATAGATTGGCCAAAAATTTATGATTCGATTACGATGGATTCACTAATTTATTTTTACTAGTTAGTACCCTAAATTTTAATATTCAAACAAGTGTAAGTGTGAGCATGTAAAAAAGTAAAAAGTAAAAACTTGCGAGTATGACCCACTGAACATAGATGGAGAGGAGAGGGGCCCATGAAGACCACCAGCATGGAGCATTCGACCGCATAAGGAAAGGGTATCCACACTCCACAGAGAGACATTCATTCTTTCTCACCTCTGCCTTTAATTTGCTCTTCTAAATCGAAACGCCTTTCCAAGATCAAGATATATATATATATATATATATATATATATATATATACATATACATAGAGATTAATAAATCTAAAACTTCCATATATCTCACTCTCTCATATCAATACATATCATAGGGTGAGGGTGAGGGTGAGGGTGGGGGTGGAGCTCATATTGCCTGGAACCACCGCCATGGCACTCTCCTCTTCTTTTGCTTTCCTTTTCCTATTCTTCACTCATGATCAACATTCTTCCTCTCCCACTGCTCCAGTTGGTTCAATACTGCTTCTTCTCATCCTCCTCTCCATCATCATCATCATACTTTCGTCTTTGATCGCTGTGGCACGCAAGGACAAAGGCCAAGCACTTCCTCCTGGCTTCTTGTGCCTCCCCCTCGTCGGAGAAACGCTCAAGCTGGTGGCCGCTTACAAAACAGAGGATCCAGAACCCTTTATCGACGAGAGAGTCAGCCGCCATGGCAGAGTCTTCACCACCCACGTCTTCGGCGAGCGCACCATCTTCTCCGCCGACCCGGAGTTCAACCGCCAGGTTCTCACTGGGGAAGGCCGCTCCTTCGAGTGCAGCTATCCATCCTCCATCTCCACCCTCCTCGGCCGCCATTCTCTCCTCCTCATGAAGGGACCTCTCCACAAGCGCATGCACTCCCTCATCCTCTGTCGCTTCTCATCCCCCTCCGCACTCCGTGAATCTCTTCTACCGGACATCGACCGCCTGATCCGTCTCACGCTTGATTCCTGGGTTCCTGACGGACAAGAAGCAATCACTGTCCGGCTTCTGGAGCAGGCCAAGAAGATCACCTTCGACCTTACTGTTAAACAGCTTTTGAGCTTCGACCCTGGTGTTTGGACGGAAAGTCTCCGGCGAGAATATCTCCTCGTGATCGAGGGCTTCTTCTCTATTCCTCTGGCTCTTCCTTGTTTCCTCTCCTCTTCCACCACTTATGGCAGGGCTCTCCGGGTAATTAGTAGTAGTAGTAGTAGTAGATGATAATGATGATGAGAGTTAATTAATTGGCTCTCTCTATCTGATCTTCATAAATAAATAAATATATATATATATATATATATATATATATATATATATATATATATATATGTCGATGCTTTTTTCCTTGATCCAATGATGAAATGAATGCAGGCGCGAAACAAGGTAGCAGAGGCACTGAGGGAGGTGCTGAGAAAGAGAAGAGATGAGAAACAGATGAGAGACAGATCAGATGATGAAAGTGATCAGCAGAGACAAAAGAAGAGGGACATGGTGGAGGAGCTCCTTGAAGCCGAAGCTGGTGGCCTCTCCGAAGATGAGATGGTCGACTTCATACTTGCTCTCCTCGTTGCCGGTTACGAGACCACTTCCACCATCATGACTCTTGCTGTCAAGTTCCTCACTGAGAACCCTCCTGCTCTCGCCCTCCTCCTGGTAATTAATACATCTAACTTTATTATTATTATTATTAATCTAAAAGCTCAAAACCCCTCTTTCTTTTGATTCCCTTATCTATTTAAATAATTAATCATAATTAAAATCTGCTTTTATGTTTGACCTGGTCTGTAGTGCCACCATATAACCTTTTCGGTGCAACTCTTTCTCCTCTTTTCTTTTTTCTTGCTTTTCTTTTTTGTTTATACCTTTTTCTTTTGGTGCTGTCTTGGTGATGTTGCCGTGGGATTAGATCCCATCATCCCAACTGGTTTTTATATAATTTAGTGATGGGATAAGAAAAAGAGGAGGGGGGAGTGGGGCTCATTCCCTGTGACCCGCTTTTATTAATATCACTCCCATGTCCCATCTAAAATAATACTAGTTTGTGCAAGGTTTAGACACTAGGTTTTTATACATGTGCTTTCTTGTACTCAATCTCTCACAGGAGGAGCATGATAGCATCAGGGCCAAGAAGCTGCACGAGTCAGAGACACTGGACTGGACCGACTATAAGTCAATGCCTTTCACTCAATGCGTAATGATCATGCATGCAATTTTTAAAACTTAATTCTGTGGGATTTTTTTTTTTAAAAAAAAAAATATATATATATATATATATATAGTAATATTTTTCTCCATCTTTCTGTGTGTGCTTGTTCCAGGTGATCAATGAGACACTTCGTGTGGCTAATATCATTAGCGGAGTATTCAGGCGAGCTGTCACTGATGTCCATTTCAAAGGTCCGTGTGTGTGTGTGTGTCTTTATTTACTTATCTGAACCAGTCAGTGTTACTAACAATACTGAATTGGAATTGACACTTTGTGACTTGGCAGGGTACACAATCCCAAAAGGGTGCATGGTGTTCTCATCATTCAGGGCCGTCCATCTTGATCAAAATCACTACGAGGATGCAAGGACCTTCAACCCGTGGAGATGGCAGGTTGTTTAATCTCTTTAACTCTTAATATGTTAAATTACCATATGACATTTCTTCTTCTAAGTCAAAAGGTTAATTATGCATGCACATGTACATCTCACTGATCTCAGGATAAGGATGTGCCCCTGCAAACGAGTGCTGGTGCTGGTATCTTCACTCCCTTTGGCGGTGGCCCACGACTCTGTCCTGGCTATGAACTTGCCCGTGTTGAGATCTCCGTCTTTCTTCATCACCTACTCACTCGTTTCAGGTATAATCTATGTATCAATTCTTGTTTTATTTTATTTTTTTTTTTATTTGTTCTGTTGCCTTTCTTTCTTGTTGTCCATTGAATATTGATTACAAACTTACTGCATAATTAGAAATTAGGCATCTTATAAGGGTGGATACTTTCTCTGTTTGTTGTGGCCTGTGTATGTTCTATGGTGCCACCCATTCTTGTTGATCCATCTAAATTAACCAATGGCTTAATTGGAAACATCACTGTAGGTGGGAAGCGGCGGAGAAAGACAGGCTGGTTTTCTTCCCAACTACGAGGACTCTCAAAGGTTATCCAATCAACGTACGGCATCGGAGACCTGTCATCTAGCCTATGTTTCTTCTCTCTGTTTATATATATATATATATATATTTTCCCTCATGAGGGAAATAATTTGTTCCTTTTCATATTAAAATAATAACTTAAAGAAAGAAAGAGGGGGGAGGATGATGAGGCGAAGAATGGTTGTATTATTGATAAGATTTTTGTGTACCAACAAAATCTACTAGTTGGATGGTCACGACCCGCAACTAAAATATACGCAGACTCGTGTCCCTTTGTGCCGTATTTACTCTTCTCATTGCCTTTTTGGTAAGGTCCCTGCCAATGATACAAGTAAAGACTAATTAACAAGGTTGTCTTTTTGCACTCAAAGCCTAACCAATGAATCTTCAGCATTTATATCATATAACGTGGCGGGGCATATATTTCCACATCAATAGACATATATATATATATATATATATATCAACATTAATTTATGTTTCACTTACTTCCTACTTTCATAACCTTACTTCCTACTTTACTCTAGCCCCAAAAGAACAGTAAATGACAATGACATTACCGAAGAAGGTAAGTTTATCATTCATTTAATATTTCTCGAATTTTATAGGAATAGGATAAAATAGCAACTTAAGCGAGTGGGAGCCACAGCAAGCAGAGCACGCAAGCACGCAAGCACTAAGCAGTGATCTGATGCGCCCAGTGATCAATTCCATCCATGCATCTCTCGAGGTCGATGTGAAAAGAGCACTCCTTTTTTGGTAATCGGGCTCTGAGTTCTGATTTCTCTGGCACCACGCACGCGTGTGACCCTGAATGGCTCCTGCCCACCTTCACGTGTGCCACCAAAAGAAACTGTATTTTAAGTACACGAGAAACAAGAATGAGGCCACCCGTGCGTGCCCAATATGGAGCCATTAAACATATCACAAAATAATAGTAATAATAATAATATTAATATTAATAGAATATTAAATTATAGTTCTTTTTTTTTTTAAATGTCACTTGTCTAGTCCCATCACATTCACACAATGCATTCCTGGAAGGCTGCAAATCCATTAGCTTCCACACGTGTGTTCACACATCTTCTATACTTCAATCTGACTAATGTTAATTAGGGGTGATGCAAGATGGGTCCATCACTGAGCGGCCCAATCCTTAAACCCAACGTCCAATAGGCTCCTCGGCTTCCGTTTGCTACATGGCACCAAGCCCAAGTAATCAATAATACACTTTATTATATAATAGTTCCGTGGGAATATAAAAGATAATTATGTCGACGCAGGAGTAGTCTTGACCCTCTGTTTTTGGTTTGAGAAGGTCTTTACTATCAGACATTAGTCTTCGCTGACCCGGTCTTTTTCTTATCTAGCTCCCGTTGTTTTTTTCTATTTTTTTTATTTTTTTTCCTCTTCATTTCTGATGAAAGATTGTTGCTTTCTATTTGTATGTCTTTTAGTTTATTCTGTATTTTTTAATAAATAAATTAGTGCCATTTTTATAAAATAAAAAATAAAAAATAATATATGTCGACCAATTAAAACACGTCAATTGGACTAAGACCTGCCACCCATCACCTCTTTTTATCACACCAAACACTCCAAAACCCATATGGTATCACCCACGTTTTATATGACTACATCAAAGCAACCATACCACACATTGGTCAGGTTAGAAGAGATTACTTAATCAATTGAAGATTTATAGTTTCTCTGCTATGACAGCGTACGAATTATACATATTCGGTTTTTTTTATTTCTTTTAAAAAAATATTTCACTCCAAGAAATATCTTTTCTTTGGTTTTTTTGAAAAAAAACTGTTCTACAAATCTTCATATAATATTTCTTTAAAATAACTTATGTCTTTTTAAGTAACGATATTTAGGCCGAATTGATAATCCGAATATAATAAAACAAAAAATTAATTGAATTATTATTTATTTTTTTTTAAAAAAGTGAATAAACCACTGCAATTAAAACAAAAACAACTTACAAATCCCAACCACAAGAAGTGGAACAAAATAGTTACAAACCAACGAAAATTGAATTATTTTTTGTTGAAACATATAAAATTTTTAATTTTTTTTATATAAAAATACAATATTATTATTAAATTCTAATAAAATTACAATAAACGGTTCAAATTTGAAGCAAAACAATTCAATCAGCGTCTTATCTCATTATCAATTGTGCTGTGTCATAACATGCAGCGTTTGAAATTGATATTAAAAAATAAAATTAAAAAAAATATTTATTATTATTATTTTTTTTTTTTAAAAAAAAAAAGGTAAACGTAACTCTATGGAGAGGGCGAGAGCGAGAGCGAGAGAGAGAGAGATGTATCAAAATAAAACAGGGCAAATTTATTTAAAAAATAAATAAATAAAAATGGATTTCGTGCGGTGCGGTGTGTAATAAAGAGAATAAAAGAAAGAAAGAGAGAGAAAAGGTTGCTTTGTTGTCGCGGTTCCCCAAACCCTGAGAAAGTCTCGAGAGTGAAGAAAGGAACTGCTGCTGGTCATCTCCTCTCGAAGATCTCCCTCTCTAATCTCATATTACATAGCTTTTGGATCGGAGGAGATCAAGAGAGCAGCAAGATCAAAATCGAGATCGTGAGAGGAAGATGGGGAGGCTCTTTCTCGTGAATCTGGAGGGCAAGATGTATAGCTGCAAGCACTGCTCCACCCATCTCGCTCTACCTGAAGACATCATTTCTAGGGTATTACACTCCTTTCTCTCTCTTTTATCTACTTGTAGATCTCATCATTATCATTCTCAGTAATCTCATACCATTTCGATCTCTCAAATCTTTGGCCCCTTTCCCCTTTAAGATTTCAAAAAAATGTTTTTTTTTTAAAAAAAAAAATTTATAAAAATTATGATCATTGACCTTCTTGTTGCCGTCATATACATCATAATTTTTGTTGCATAATCTCTGTAAGTTAGCCATTCGGTGAACTGGATTTTTGATGTATTCGCCCGATGTTTACTATGAATCAAGATTCGCATCATCAATTGTCCTTTGTTTTATGTCACTGAATTCACACCTGCATTATTCATTTACATTTGTGGTTTCTTGTTTGTAAAATTTTTGTGATCATGCAATTCCAACTTACAAATACCTTACCATATGCTCTCTGTTTAAAGAAAACACTCTGGTGGAATTCTTGATACATATTAAATTTGTTTGGGGTATAATTATATTAACCATTTTTGCCTTCTTTTTGTTCTTGTATCCAGTCCTTCCATTGCAAGCATGGGAAGGCTTATCTCTTCAATAAGGTGTAAGTTACTTGATCCTTTTTGCTGTCTCTATGGTTTGTTTCCCACAATGTTCTTCCATTTTGTTTGATTTCCATTTTCTTAGCTGCAATTTAGGGGTAAAAAGATTTGCAGGTGTTCTAGTTTCTTCATTTTGAGTTTAAAGTCCAAGAGTGGAAATTTAGTGACATACACAATGTGTATATTAGCTCATGCATGTTTAGATGTGATCACCATGCAGCGGTAGGTTATTATTATATCACGGTATGCACATTTTTCAAGTTACTAAGTTTATGTGATTTATGGTCGACAAATTAGATCAGTCAATATTTCCTTCTGTAGAATGCTAACTGTGTTGCGTCAATAATTTGTAGTGTTTCAAATGTTTGAAAAATCACTGAAACACCTGTCTGTTAACCTGAGTGAAGTGTCACTTATGTGTGTTTTGGTGCTTATAAAAAATTTCCCTTTTTTTGTTGGAATTCTAATGTGATGAAACAAATTTGTCTTTGCTCAACAAGCAAACTCTCATCTTGTTTGTTGCATCGTAGTTATCTGTATTGGAGCTTTGAACCAAAAATTTTGGGTTAAGTTGAGATACTAAAGAAGGATGGAGGAACTATTGTGAGCTCATGACATGCTGTTCAACAACATACAATGTGAATGATCTCATCATTTCTTTTGAAGGGGAAGATGTAGAATTTTATAAATAAAGAGGTCATGAGTGAGGCTTTAAGGAGTGAGGATGAATATCAGAAAAACTATCAGGCTTAGTGCTAGCTCCATTCAGGTTTATTATAGATGTTTGCATGAAGTAGTTATACAGTGTGTAGATGAGTAAAATTTTGAACGCCAATTACTTGTTTTATGATTAGTTAAAATACTTTGATCACTATCTATTGAAACAAAAGAGCGGTATAAAATGCTGAACTGATTCTTTTGGGGGTCAAAACTCACTTCGGCTACAGCACTATTGAAGAAAGTGATTTAATATTGAATAAGATGGGGTAGATGTTTTTAGAGATTGATTTTTTAAGTGATAAATCTAGTTTTTGCTTCGATCTATTATGGGTGTCAAGAGCAAAGTCTGCATCTCATCTTGTGTTTGCTTATTTAGGAAAGGTGCGAGATAAAATTATCTAAGGAAGTGATGTGCTGTGATCTGCGATAAAAGCACGTTAGAAATCATTTAGGTTAATCAATGTCATCATTGTCATGTATGGACTGGTAGCTTTTACTAGTACGAATATGAACTAAGAGAGAAAGTAAATAATAAATGCTGCTTGGGTTTTGTGTGGTCATATTGTGATTTTGAAAATGAAGCGCTAGTTGTGCTCAATTGTTGTTAGATGTGCTATACTTTACAGGTCTTATTGTATGATGCCTAAATGATATCATAGCGTCTGGAGCTGTGGTTAATAATCCTTGGCTGATTGTACAGGGAAATCACCACGAGCCTATCGCAGTTTGTATGTTGGTCTGTGATTTACTTGTTAAGAAATAATCTGTCATTTATATGTTATTGTTATTTTCACTGAATATAATTGATCATAATCTTCAACAAATTGTGTGTTGGTATGCCATTTACTTGTTAAGAAAAAAATCTTTAATTTACATGTTATTGTTATTTTTCACTGAACATAATTGATCATAATCTTCAACAAATTGTAGCGTGAACGTGACAGTTGGAGCAAAAGAGGACAGGATGATGATGACCGGGTTGCACACTGTTGTTGACATATTCTGTGTTGGGTGTGGATCCATTCTTGGATGGAAATATGTGAGACTATGTGCATCATTTTTGTTGTTGTTGTTGTCGTCGTCGTCGCCGTCCTGCTGTTCTTGTATTTATTCATGTTCATGGGAGCTATATGTTAATCTAATGCTACTTTGCAGGAGGCTGCTCATGAGAAGAACCAGAAATACAAGGAAGGAAAATTCATTCTCGAGAGGTAGGTGCTAAGAAAATTTTCTCCATTTCATTCGGATGAGATGAGCCAACCAAATATTAAATGTTAAGAGTTTAGGTTCCTCACAATTTATTTATTCCCCTTACAACATGGTCTTATCTAAAATATATTGCACTTATGTTGGAGCAGGTTTAAGGTGGCTGGTCCAAATGGGAACTATTACTGGACGAGCACTGATGCTCATGTGGCTGGAAGTGATCCTGATGATGCTTAATTTCATTTAGGATGTTGCATAGTTGTACATTCTCTTTTCTGTTTGTTGGCTGCGCTTTGACTGTCAGAAATACTCTGTGACCAATTGCTCAGCACATAATTGGCAGAGACATTGACTAGGTTAAATAAAGCGCTATCATGCTTTCTTCATCAAGTAGCAAATATGAATCATTTTAGATCACTTATATTTTACCATGAGGTAATGCGATTGAACACATATCATTGATATGCTGCAGGTTTGCTCATGGTGTATCAGACTTTCGCAGTTGTTAGGAGTCTATTATTTCGCCTACCACATAATCAAATATAATAATGCTCAATGCTTAGCGCTATCAAGCGGGCATGCACACCAGTGTAACCGCACAATATTTATATTTAATTTTTTAAAATGAGTAATTAATTAAAAAGGGTCTCTATTATAAACTTAAAAATATTATCATAAATTTTGTATCGATAGGGGCGATTAAGAAACTTTCCAGTTAATATTTTATCAAATCCCTTCTTTCACCTCTTATCTTAGAAGTACCATCCTGTCACTGGTTGCAAACCAGCTATCTTAAAATCATATATATATATATATATATATATATATATATATATATTCCCGTTAACTCGCACCTGGTTCCTGGATGAACAACACGGAAAAATCTTTGATTCAACATAACAAATGGTAGCCTCACAGTATGGCCACAGATATAGTGCTGAATGCATGGAATAAATATTACGAGTTTAGGCTCCATTGTCAATAAAAAAATATATAAGTAAAACAAAAGTCATATTTTAGGTAATGGCAGAATGATGGATGAGATATCAAGCCTTCCAATTACAGTACAAAACATCAATACTGTGACTTAAGCCCCCGAATATGAAGAAAATTGGTTTTGATCAATGGATTACAGCACCAAGTCATTCAAAATCAACCAAGAGTATAAACCACATAGTTTGCTAGCTTCTCGCCAACTACCTTCACATATCTGTGCAACTGCCTTTCCAATAAATTTAGGTGCATCTTGTCAATAGGCCCAACCACATGCTCAAGTTCCTAAAATGAATGAAACGAAAATTTATTAGACGAAATCAAGCATGGAATTGGACAGCGAAAACTAACACCACCAATGCATATTTTGACTTGATTGATTATCCATAAATAAAATACAGGGATAAGATCATAATAATTGGCCAATGTATACTCAGCCAAGGTAGCTAGACTACTCAAAAGAAAATATTGACTGCAAGTCGGCATATCTAAGGATGGGCATTCATAACTAGCTGACAGAAAACAACCAAGATAAACACACCTTGTATTTGATACGCAAGCCATTAACATCTATCATGATGTTGCTAAGATCAACAGGTCCTAAATCATCAGAGGCTAATGTAGTGCCAGTTTCTACAACTAACTCAGCTTCTGTCCCGACAGTAATACCTTCAAAACCAGGCTCATTGTCATCCGAATCATCCTCTTCACTAGAGGCTTCATTCAGGTCATCATCTTCAGAACGCAACTCTGATAGTGAGGACAAACCATCGGTGAATTTATTGGTGAAACCATCTGACTGGGCTGTAAAATCTGATAGGATAACATATGGCTTTTCATCGAGTAAAGGCCTTGCAATATGAAAAGGCACCCACCTGCAGATTTATGAAAGGCATATTGAATTTCAGCATCCAATAAAAATCTCCAAACAGATGAAGCTCTGTTTGCTACCACTGGATCAATTGTTAACTTGAGGAAGAACATGTAAGTACAATCTGAGATTGACACAAGACAAATAACTACTTGGTACTCCCTCCGTTCCTTTTTATCTGTCGTGAATAACCAAATCTCACGTACCAAGAAAGTTGGTTATTTCACAAAATTTAATAAAAAATTAGTTATCTTTCCAAAATTACCTCTAATTTTTATCTTCACATTTCTCTCTCATATTAAATTCCAAGAAGAGAATTAAAATTAAGTGTTAGGGTAATTTTGAAAAAAAATAATAATAAATACTTCTTGATGTTTAAAAATGACAGATAAAAAAGAACATGGGTTTATGACAGATAAAAAAGAACGGAGGGCGTAAATTCTAAAATATATCCAACAACCGCAAGTTAAATCTACAAGCAAAAGTGCATAGGATGTACTATTTTCTAACAGAAAAAAACTCGAACCTATGCCTTAACAGGTCACACGATGTCTGACAGTTTCCTACTTCTAGCTCTCCTACTGTTATTAGTTATTGTCCCCAGTTTCAGCTTTATATTGAACATCATCATCCAAGCTATTCATGCCATTGTGCTCAGGTTGAATTTTAAATTAAGGACACACTTTCAATTGTGAAGATGCGTGAAGACTTACTTGTAACGTAGAGGACAGAGAAGTTCAGAAGGGTGGTATGCTGCTTTGTATCTCATTTTGCTGCAAGAGTGAATATAGTAGCCAAGATAGTAATACTGAAGGCGAGGACAATGGATTCCAGCCTCCTTAACCCAATTTATCTCCTGCAGAGCAGAATATTTTCCAAGTGATAAAAAGGATAATTCAGGGTCCCAAAACAAATACTTGCTTGACAGACATCTTGGAAGTATATCCACTACACCAACAGCGACTAGTTTCCCATCAATCAGATACTGCTGATGGAAAGAACCAAACCCGCAATGTGGAACAGTTTCGTTACCACTACTTGGTGGAACAAATACCAGAGGAGTATCAACCAAAAACCTTCTGTATGAGCTTTCTGAAACTTTCTCTGGCTTGTCATTATGCACTTTGATTTGGTATCTCTTGTACAATGCAAATTCCTCTGGGTCAAAACTAGACCGCTTCATTCGAATTTCTAATCTCCGCCTTTTATGATGTTGACCAATACCTCCTCCAGACACGCAGCCGCGTTTGGGATTCACTCTCTTTCCATCAGAATGTGCACATGCCTCACTGGAGAGAAAATCTGTGCCTGGCAGTTTGGTGGTGGAGTAGAAATTAAGATGCCCACTGCAAGCTTTTATTGACAAGCCATGTATATCTCCTTGCCCATTAATAAAAACTGCTAGTTTGTCTGCAACACTATTGGGTGAGAAGTTTAGAAGGTTTCCATGTTGGCTCGCACTGCTCCTTGACAATCCTGACTGGCCGTCATCCTCTGTCAACAGTGAGCGCCTTAATGCTGCAGCAACCTGAAAAGAGATGTTGGAAGTATACAACAGATCCTCTGATACATTTGATATCTTCCTCTTAGCTTGAGAAGTAACCCTTTTCACAATAGCTTTAGGGGCATGGATTATAGGAAACTCAGCCAGTAAAGCAGGTGTACTCAAAGCATCATCAATTTTCTTTTCTAAATAATGGAGATAAGGGTCTGCAGAACTAATTTTGTCAGATGAAGAAGAAGAAGACGAAGATTCACTGACTGGTGCATTGGGAACTGTGGTTGGAGATGCATCATCATGCATACATCGACTTTTTGAAGAATCCTGTGTAAGTTTTACTTGCTCAGGTTTCTTCACATCAAGTGTACCATCTAAAAACCTGTGTACAGACTATGACTTGATGGAGGAGTATCAGAAGCATGTGTTACAAGAAAGGGAAGTGTAGTAAAAATACCTCTGCATTTTTTTCTGCACACGGACTTGCTCTTTCGAAGGACTGAAATCTTCAACCTTCAATCGAATGGTATAGGAAGGACAGCAGGTCCTTTCCATCTCCGGTTTGTATAGAAAACAACCAGATCTCCTCCAACCCCGATCGAGAAGCTCTGCAAGCAGGTGTGCCATTCAGTTCAATATGAAAATGCAGAGGATGACGCTTCTTCTTTAAGAAAATAACTTTAGAAATTAATTTCTGCCGTGTGATGTGTGTAAATGTGATGGTATTTGATTTCAAAACAAATATTTTGCTAGAGAAAAAGGCAAGAGAAAGGAGAATACTAAAGCAACAGTTGTTATTGTTAAATAAGTGGCACTTGAATTCTTTTGGTGAAATAAACAACACCTCAACCTTGTAAATTATCTTCCCAGTTCATGATGGCCTTTCTTATGACTTCCAATTACTTGTGTAAAAGAACATGAAAACTTCTTGATTTAGATGAAAACACAAACATTTTTCTTTTAATCTTTGGAAGCGTTTGCCAAATAAATTGATATGCAAGTCATGCAAAGAAATGTGTGTATATTGTATACCTTGGTAGTTATCGACCGTGATGCTGTACGCCCATAGACCTGAAGGTTGATCAGAAATAAAAACAATTCGTCAAAACAAGGAAACAAGAGGCAAGAAATCACTTATAACCTAAATCTCCATTTGATTGAGAAACAAAATATTTCGGATGTCTGAATTACTAGGAGTGAACAAGCAATTCATTCATTCATAGCGAACTGAAGTGCTCTAATAGCAATATCGGAGGATCTCCAAAGAATACGTTTCATAAGCAAGGCAAAACATGAGAAAATCAATACTAGAGTAAAGCTGAATCCGCCAAAAATCGTAAAAAAGAGAAATTGGGGTCTGGGCAAGCACTAATATAAGGAAAAGGGGATTAGATGATCGGGATCGGAGTCCAGGGGATCTTAGGGATCATTCCAAGGGGAAAAAGAGAAACAGAGAGAGAGGCAATGGTTCTTCAAACCGTGAGAGATGCAGGAATGACTGGTGGATCTACAGTATCCGCAGGAGCTCCTCCGGCGACCGTGGTCGACGACCACCGTCTCTCCTCCCTCCGCCACTCCGCCGCCGCCGCTGCTGCTGCTGCTTGCCCCATCCCCCATAACTCCTCCCACAGCAAGACCACAACTTTCTCAGTTCCTATATTCCAAAGTTCATATCGAACAACCAAGGTCATCTCTCAATAAATAACTCTTGATAGATAAATAAATAAATAAATAAATAACCAAATAAATAATTTTAAAAAAATTATACACACACACACATATATATATATATATTCCCAAAGAATTGAGTAGTAGAAGTTGAACTGATTTTTCACTGTTATTTAATTAACATTAACTGCTATCTTTCGGCCGAATATTTTTCATTCTTTTAGTAATATATATATATATTCCTCATTCTCGTTAAAAAGTAATCCGGTTTGATCATATAAATTGAGCGAAAAAATTTTGTGTTAGCATAAAATTTTTTAACTTCATCATGTTTGCCTTCATATAACACACACATCTTATGAAAAATAAAAAAATTTTAAAAAAGCTTAGTTGTACTTTTGTTTTTTTCCTTAATTTTTAATAGAAGTGGTTTTATCCATCTTTTTCAAAATTAAAAATATCTTATTTTATATTTATAAATTTTTTCACATATTTTCTTCATCTTCTTCTTATATTTATAAATTTTCTCAAATATCTTCCTATTATTGTTATAATTGTCGTTATTGTTGTAGTCATTTTAATAACAAAAATTAGTGCAAGAAAAAAAAAAGTTCATCGTGTGCGCAAGGTTGTGAATGCTAGGTACTACGGTCAAGAATCAAGATGGATTAAAGAAAGACTGTATACAAGAGAAATCAAAGGCTGCAGGTCATAAATACCCAGAAATGTAAAAGCACTTGCTAGTTGGTTGTAATTTTGGGTGAAAGAAGCCAAAGAGTAAAAAAAAACTAAAAATGAACAGCATATGATCATCAGTCTGACGGCACGGGCTTCCTAAACCATGATCAACCATGAAAGATATCTTCGGATCTCTCGGTGTGGCTTGTGAGGTCATCTTTAACATTGTTTGTGCAGCAAAATCGTAGACTCGTAAAATTTCTAAAACCACTTTCCATGTCTGTTAGTAATATCAAGTTATTGCAAAAATGGAAGCGCAGATGTGCAGACAAAGACTTCATTCTCCAACGCCATAATTATGAGTAGTGCTGGATCAATCATCACCTTCAGAATCTGTATGCAAAGCATGATGCAGCAGTTACTAAAGCAGTTACAAGAACAAGGATAGCTTCTCAAGCATGCACATTTCTACATGATTTTTAGTTGCAGAAAAGGCAAGAATATATATATAAAAGGCAATTGAATTACCTGATCGAATATCCTCTCCCACCTGTCCTTTGTTACTCAACTGCCTCTTGATCATTGAGCAGATCAAAACCCACCAGTAAATGTGAAATATGAGCAGGCTTAGAAGCATTGTATTGACACCATAGTACAAAGTTCTTGGGAAACCCTCAGGTGACTTCAAGTACTGAAAAGAATGATAGCTGAAAAGCACAATGAAGACAACTATAAGCAAATAAATTTAGAAGAATGATTCACCAAGATAAGCAGTATCTAATCAAACCTTCTACCTTGATGTCTTGATTATCCAGAATGGGAAGAATATTAACCGCAATAACAACCATGAAATAGCAAAAAGCCCAAAGCAAACACTAGCTGCTAACTCCTTCTCTGAGTATTTGAACACTTTGGCAGTTTCCATGAAGACATCACTCGCATCGTGCAATGCAAGGATCACAGATCCAATTCGGAAAAAACTGCATCACTTAATATATTAGTTGTTTTTCTCACTACACGGAAATAATTCTCATACTGACAGACAACCGGCCAATACATTGCTAGCAGACTTACTGATGATTATGACAGATGTATCAATATTTTTGTCACTACTAGCACAGAACAGTTATGAATTTTTAAATGTGTGAAAAAGAAGTGTCAGACTCAACTATAAGCTTCACCATGAGAATGTTCTCTTGGTTTGTTTCTATGTAATAATGAGCAGTTTTATGAAAGTTCTGCTAAAATGATATCAGACTAGAGTTTATGCTAGCATGGCCAGTGCTGAAACTAATGTTTCTAGAATCAATTGCTCTGCACTCCAAAACAAAAAAAAAAAAAATATATATATATATATATATTGAAAACATGCACACACAGAGAGCAAAGGAAAGGAAGGAAAAGCACAGGTCTGTAGACCATTACCTGGTCAAGAAAGAGTACCCAATCAAGAGAGAGGTTATAATATGATGAGACATCATGATGCCAAAATCTTTCCTTCGAGTTTCCCATATAAGTAGAGCCCCAATGCTATAGAGATAAAATCCACACTGACACATGTAGAAAAGCTTCACGGAAACCCTAGAAAAGGAATAAGAGTAGAATGCAGAAGTTAGAGCAAGTAAATAACTTCAAAACAATGAATCAAACATAAAAATGAATTTTCAACTAAAAATGGAGCCACTAAATCCAGATTCTAGCAGATATGTCTTAGAAACCACAACATCAAAGGAAGCAAAAGAAGCTAACTTAAATTGCATATCCTGTCTAAACATTAATTTCTTTGACGATTTAAATATGGATCATCATAACCAGATTATCACTATAGATTCAAAACACCAAGAGATATTTTTTTATCAAATGTTTGATAGAATATTTACCACAAATTAGATTAAACAATATATTAAAAAAAAATGTAGCAAGAGAATTATGATGTACAGGGAATAGGTTACGTTTGCAATCACTTCTTGGAAATACATGTACATATATATTTTAACTTGCTGAAGGTATCAGAAAAATATGTAAAAGAACTGGCTGAAGGTATCAGAAAAATATGTGTTCTTTAATGGCCATTAGGTGTTCTTCAGAAGAATTGCTAATGTGGTAATTTTAACTTGCCTCATCTTGGTGAGAAATGTATTGTATCAGGCATGAAATTCAAAGGATCTTAATACACAATATCTGGGTATACAAATTTTCACTTGAGAATTTAAAAATATATCACACACATAAATATGAATCATTAGGGAGACAGCTAAGCACCAAATGATGCTTATGAAGCTATCTGGCCAAGTAAATGGGCAGACCATTAGTGATAGAATTTGATGTTTGGGCAAGATTAATAAATAATAAAATCTACAAAACAAATGAACAATGAGGGAGGAATTTTTGGAGCATAATGTCAAATTGATATTGCTAGAAGAGTTTCCAGGATTTTGATCACAAGCCAGAATATTTTTCCAATCCCGTCTGCCAATATTATTTACTTAGAAAAATATAGATCTAGAAAAATAAAATAAAACCCTGCTTTTAACTAATTTAATGTTGCAATTTTTTTTAACCCATACATCCTTGACAAACTGATAAATTACCAAAATTGCATGCATAATTCAGTTGCCTGTAAAGAAGCCCAAACAATCAAAAGATTCCAAATCAACATTCTCTGATACTCACTTCAGTTCTTGATTTGGCCAACCATCAAGGTATGCCTTTGTATTCAGTGGCGAAGGCCCCTCTTTCATAATGGAAAAAACCCATAATTGGACAGAAATATAATACGTCAACTTCCATAGCGACTCACAACACTTAATAATCTTTGCCCGTTTTGCTTCATCAATCTTTGCAGGAATAAATCTGCCACAAACAAATTGAACAGACAGCGGCTGGGGAAAAACAAATAAATATCCTTAAGAAAATGGGTAAAAGAGAACTGATAAACAAAGTGAGATTAGAGCCTGTGTCAAAACCAGTGGTAAAATTGCTTCTCCATAAAGAACAAACTAACATCAGATGCAATATTGACCAAAAAACTTGAAAATCCTATATGAGAATTCTTGTGGAAAAATTAAAGGCATGGTTATTGGAAGTATATCATCTACAAGAAACATTACCCATAAGGCATGGGATAATAGTATCTGTTAAGATACCAATAATGGTAAAAAAAAAAAAATGGTAGTGGTGAGAGTATTATATACAGTTTGCAAAAATAAAATTAAATCCCTTTGGGCCAGGGCTGCAGTTTGGGGTAATTGTCATGAGGATGTGCTAAAAAATATTATCAATTAAAAAAAGGTATGGCCAACTGCATTTTTAAAGCTTCATGTCCATTCCTGCAACAAAGAGCTTTTGCAATCAAGAAAAAAGGAAAGGAAACATGGGGTGTTTGTGTGATGAATATAAGTGTTTGGAAATAACAAAGAAGCCTCATATCCCAGCCTTTCAGGAACTAAAATAACATATCTAGCTTGTCAAAAAATATAAGGAAGAAATACAATGAAATTGCCATTAGGAGAGATAATTTGGAATGTGTTAACATGATGATCCATGGTCAGACCATTGCAGAATATTCTAGGAATCAAGTAGCATGCCCAAGAAATCAGGAACTACAATTATAGTACATGACATGAAAAATATAAGAAGCACCACCAATATGACTGCATGTTCTAGAAGATTTCCATCTTCTTTTGCCAGTATAACTAAGATAAACAAGGACTCTCCAAATGTGATATTGGCCAAAGATCATAATCAAGATGTATGCTTGAAATAAGGATAAATAAAATAAAATTAAAAAAACACGTTATTAAGTTAGCTTGAAAATGAGGATTCTCTAAATCTTGTCTTTCATCAAACCCAGGAATGTCTTGCTTAATTTCATGCTCAATGTCATCTAGAAGTGCAGGATATAAAGAGAAATAAGAATAAAATTAAAAAGAGACAACTTTATAGAGATACATTCTCTTTGATTTTGTTCTCTTCTTCTCTTTACATAAAAATCTTTTCTGATCTAAATCCCAAAGAGACCATTTTTTTTTAGCACCATCTTTAGTCCAACCACTTCACCACTTGGAAAAACAAAGATTTGGATCCGGCATGCCAACAATGCGAATCAAAATTTCAGTCAATTCAACACTGTTTCATTAAGCAACAAAATATGACGCTAACTACGAAACAAAACCAAAATAAAATAAAATAAAATAAAAGGCAGACGCTGGAAGACAGAAAACACTTGAAGATCCAGAGACTTGGATGTGGAGTTGAGATTATTTAAAGGAAAGGCAAACATACCTGGTAAATAAAGGTGTCAAGGATGAACCGAGCGCAGAATAAAACAAGGGCGAAGAAGACAGCAATCAAGAAATCGGCAGTCTCTGGGCGACTGCCCTCAGCCAAGATGGAGCCCATGGGAGCAGATTCACGAAAGGGAAATAGAGAAAAATAAATAAATAAATAAATAAATAGAGAGATAAAAAGGAACAATCAATTAGAAATCCAGAAACAGCGACGGCGTAGGATCATCACAAGATCCTATTCTGGTTGGCATTCTCAGGAGGATAAAGAGAAAACGAAGACCATGGTCCACGGTTTACGAATTTTGGTTGGAGCGGAGAGAGATGAGGAGACCGTGAGAGGAGTGTTTGGTTTCTAAGAAGAGAGAGAGAGAGGGGGGTGTTGATGTTAATTGTTAAACTAGGGGGGAATAATTGAAATATTGGGAATATTGGTAGCAAAAGCACGTGGTTTAGGGCTTTTATTATTATATATAAATTTATGGATCGTCGATTTGCGGTATAAAATATTTTTTTAAAAACATAGCATTAGTAGTAGTAGTCCCGACAGTGCTTGGTTGGATCACTTGAAATGATCCGCGTGGTTCGAAACTAGAATCGCCAACGTGGCTTCTTTCCTTCTTTCTTAATCGACTGAACCAACCAGCCAATCATTCCCACCATGACCAAATGACTTTCATCTTACTTATTAACACTGGTTCGAAGTTTAACAGATTTATTTTTTTATATGGTTTTTAGTAATGCCGATTGCTTATACTCAAATATCTCTCTTCTTTTTAAAAAAAAATTTGTAGACAATTGCAAGCCATTGAACCTCCACACTTTTAATGAGATGATGTAAATGTTATAATGTTATATACTAAATTATTTGTTTTATCGAATTGTTTAATAATATGTGATTTTGAATTCATTAACATTAGTGTGGAGGTTCATTAATAATATGGAATGAATTCATTAAAACACATATTATTAATGAATTCAAAATCACATATTATTAAACAATTCATTAATAACACTATAATTGTAATATAAAAATGGTTGATTTTTTTTTCCTTATATTGATAATGTATATCCTTTTTCATTATAAAGAAAAAATAGTATTCTAGTTCTATTTATTTTATTAGTTATTATTATTTTATACTATTTGATTAACAATTTATTTCTATTAATATTTTTTTAAAAACAAGTAAAATGAAATAAAATAAATGAGTTTTTAAACAAAACATGCCACATAATAAACAAACCTTAAATTGTGTGGTTTGATTCAATCAAAATCAACTATTCTTTCAATTAAGAACTTTTTTATAAATCAGTTAATAACCCAAATTTGAATCAAATAATTCAATATATTCCATATTAATATTAATAGAAGTGCATTTATGTTATTGTTTCACAAATATGATTGTTTTGACATTTCTAATAATATCAATCATCATTATTATCTTTGTATTTTTAATTTCCAAGGTATTACTTCCAATTAGAAAAGGATTGGAGGAACTCTTTAGTTTTAAATTGGGAATGTTTTGTTATGAATCCACTATAACTCTCTAGTTTTTATTGTATTTTTATTGAAATATTGTTTTACCATGAATAATAAGTATATTTATATTTATAAAAGCTTTCATTTTCTTGCTTATCCGTATGTTCAGAAAAATAAATTTTTGTTTTTTTTAAAATATAGATAATTATATATAATTAAATATGTATGAAAAAACGGGAGTAATGTTGTTGTTAAAAAAAGTTACCAAATAAATTATTTAACCCATTGGTCATTCTAGTGGTTTGGAACTTTGGAGGAAAGATGGTCTCGATCAAAGGAGTCAACAAACTCATTTAATAAACTTAATTGATAAAAATAGTTTTTTTTTTAATAATATTACACAATTAGTCACCATTCTACAATAAAGGAGTTGGTATTGTTATTTAATTTTCAAATCAAAGCGCACTAAATATTAACATCATTTATAAAAATTATATATATATATATATATATAGCTAAAATAACAAAAGTCCCTTTCGAGTTTCGACTATAAACAATCCAACACTATCTAGTGCAGTGAAAAAGAGACAGCGAGTCAAATTCTTTTTGTGTAGCACTATAGAAATGTTATAAAACACTAAATCATGTTATTTTTTATGTCCTCATGTGGGAAGGAGTCGTAATCTACACGGCTAAAGTTGTAGGCAGGCAGACAAGATCGGAGCATAGACAGTCAAAACCTATGCTTAGAGTCCCATAATTTATATATTTATTTTAAAAACTATATTGAAAATATTTATTTACTATTATCTCATCCCTATAACTATTATCTTGAAAATTTTAAATTTTTAAAAAATTTTAAAACTTAATTTATGATAATATAAATGTAATAAGGCCACACAATATTGTCATTTTCCCCAAGACCAACCATGATTGTAATACATGGAGAATTACCATTATAGGGTTATAGTCCCTAATACATCATTTTAGGTGTATATAACAAGTCATTATTGGTCTGTATGTTAGCCTTCATTACATGGTAAACTTTTAGAGAGTCCTTAAACCACTATAATTGGTGTTGTACATTAATCATCTCTCCGTGGAGTGGTGCATGTGGCCTTTATATATATATATATATATATATATATATAAGAAAAAACTATAAACATAATAATAAATCAAAGATGATACGTGCATGAGAAGCAAATTAGGAAGTCGCGTTATATAAAAAAAAAGATTTGGAAACAAAGAGTAATAAAGAAAAGTAGGCTTCACGTGAGGTATAAAGTGAATAGCAGTATGCGCGGTAGTTAGTACTCTCTCAGTGGTAGTGTGCTGCAGTCTCAAGTATACATCAATCGGGCCCAATACACATACACACATACACATACACATACACATACACATACACATATACACACACGCACAGAGAGAGAAACAAAGAAAGATTGATATTCGAGTTATATACTCTCTCACTCTCACTGACCCCGTCCAAGCCTCCTCGAAATCAAATCCAAAAGCTCCCTCTTTTTGAATTTCTACAGCTCCTCTCTCTCTCTCTCTCACTATATACCTCGCATTCGCCACTTCCCAGCGCCGGATCCCCCACCTCGGAGGCTTGCCTGTCTGGCATTCCCGATCTCTCGGCTTGGACTTTCCTAGGGCGACAAGGATCGATGATGAACCGGAGCCCGATTGGGGGTAGAACCCTCAAGGGGGCCATGGCCAAGGACAAGGAAGAGGACCTCGCCCTCTTCCTTGAGATGCGGAAGCGTGAGACACTTCTTCTTCTCCACAACACCGACGAAGTTGAGCGTATGTTTGTCTATTCTCCGTTTCTCCCCAATTTTTACTTGTTTGCTTTTTTAATGCTTGTTTTTTTAGCTGATCCTGGTCTTGGGTTGCCGCAGGGTCTGAACCTGGTGCTTCCCACTTCTTCAAGATCCCGCCTTCTGCTCCCCCGCGCAAGGCTGGCATTGAGGATTTTCTCAACTCTGATAATGATAAGAATGATTACAACTGGTAATTATAACTTAATCTAAAAAAGGAAATATATATATATATATATATTACATCGTAAAGTGTTGTCATTATAAGATGAAGATGCGCGCATGAAAATAAAGGGAAGAAATGAGGGAGATTGTTCGTACAAATGTTTGTTTGCTGGATATTATGCATTTGTTCTGTGCAAATCTTGGTCTTGCTCAACGCAATGTAGAATGCATAAATGGAGTCCTCTCTGATTCTTTCCTAGTATAACTCAAAACCCATAATCCACCTCGCCCAATCTAATGCCTATCTACATTTTGTCTATTGTTGATGCATCTTATGTTGCCGAAAGAACTGGTGTTTAGGGCTATCACTTCATGCATTTATTGCACTCAATGAACTCAAGTGAACCAGTTGAATGTGTGTAGTTTCTTTTAAAGTCAAAAAATTTAATCTCATGATATGAATGCTAGGTAAGTCGCAATATCTACCCAAGCACCTCATTCTTTTTTAGATTTATCCATACTTCAAATCCTCAATCAGCTATTGGCAAACTCCTTTTCGAAGTTGTTCTAGTGTAACCTTTTCCACTAAAATTGGAAAAGGCGTCATAAATATCATTGTGTTGACTCTTAAAACTTGCCGTCTTTTTTGAGCTTATTTTTTGCAAGTGTCTTCCTACCATGATGACTGTTTATTTGTGGGCGTATTGAGTTTTTTTGTGAATCACTGATACATTCCTACAACATGCTCTAAAGAAACAATCACTTAAAATTACATTCTAGGATGAGTTGTATGTTTGTGATTTTTAGTTTTCCTTCTTTATATGGCTACTTGTAGCTGCATGGTTTGTTCACATCTAGACTTGGATATACCTCGCATTATTTTGATAGATATTAGTTTACGATTTCAGTTTTGATGGGGCCTCTGTGTGATCTTTATTTTCAGGCTTCTCACACCACCAGGAACGCCACTTTTTCCATCATTAGAAAAGGAGTCCCCGAGATCTCCTGTGGGGCAAGTTGGAAATCCAAAAGCACGTCCCACTGTATTGAAATCTCGAGTGAGTGGTTTCTCCTCCCTGTGACATCCTTGTTAATTTCGCATTGCCAATGCTAAATTAATTATCACACTTTCAATGTTATGTAGTTTCTTGTTTATTAGGTCTTCTTTTAAAAAAAAAATTTTATTCATGAGGACTTAACTTATTAATAGCAAAGATAGTTTCATAAAGTAATAGCAGAGCTGATTTTGGATGGCTTGTTGTATGCTATGGAGGATGATTAGTTGCCTTTTTTTGTTTCATTTGCAATTCCGTGAATCTTAATATCTTATGGCATAGTAATTTATAATTTTCACCTGGTCTAGTATGTAAATTAAAAGTATACTTACTTTCAAGTTTTTAAAGAAGCCATTGTAAATTGGCTTTAGAAGGGAAACTTGCTACAGAAATTTTCTCATTTAAGATTCTTGCATATTTCTGTCTTTCGTTAAGTTGGAACTCAGGAGGGAAGATCAAGCATTATTTTTATAAGAAAAATGTAATTATGTAAACCAAAATCATGCCTTTTCTGTACCAAGCAAATAAAACTGAATGTAAATAAAAGCTCCAAATTTGTATGGGAAATCTTAAATTAGGGTAATCCTTGTGAAAAAACAACGCATTAAGAATCAACGGAGAAGGATCAGAGTAATGTTAACTTGTCCCAAGTTGATCAATCTAGCTGTGCCATACAACTAGTTGGACAATCATGAAAGCCAGATCATGGTGCCAGTGCTGATCCTTATTGCTTATCTGTTCCATTATTTCCTTCCTTTTCTGTCTCTTTGCCACTCATATCTTAAACTTCCCTCTTGACCAATTCCATGTTTTTCCCCTTGCTTTTTTTCTCTGGTTTTCAAAGTAACTTGTTTTAGAGGCTATGCTGTTGATTGGTGGGGCCTGATGAGCTGGAGCACATCCCAAAATATAATTAGAAAAAACACTAACAAAGACAAATGAATTAGGGTGGGGAACGTTAGTTGAGCTCATGTTCCTTTCCAGTACGTGATTGCTATGAAGATGGCAGGTCCTGGTGCATTTGTAAGATCAATCATTCTCTGCTTGGGCATTACAGGTTAAATTTAGAAACTTCTGTTTTGCCATCTAGGAAGATTGACCATGTACTTGACTCCTTGTGCTACTAATTGGTGAAAGCTTAATGCTCTAGATTGTTCTTTTTGTACTCTGTTTCTGATGAATGGTTTGTTAACCACATATTTTGTATTGTTCATTGATATCTATAATTTTAACAAATGCTAGCATATCATCTTGTTCTGAGAATGTATATGACAAGAAAGAGCTGATACTAAATGAATCAGCCTAAGCGTTCATGTTGTTTACTGATGAGAACAATAGTTATGTCTAATCAATAAATATGCATGTTTAATGGCTATTTGATGATCTACTGTAATTGTGACACTGATTTCTCCTTTATATTCATAATTTTTTTTTATTGTAATTATCTTATGATCTTATAAGCCAACTGAATAGATCATTTGACCTGCCGCTTCTTGGGAATTTTTTATTCTCACTCCAATGTGACTATTTGTCTAGTGTTGGTGAGATTAACTCCATGCATCCTATTATCTATGCATTCTGTGTAGCGCCAATTGGCCAAACATCAATAAGGATGTTAGTGGAAAATGCTACCATTTGAATTAACCATGGTTGGGAGCAAGCATGCCTTTTAGGAGATGGGTGGGTGTGTGGGGGAGGATTTCACTTTCAATAACATGGTATTATTACCTTTTTCGTTAGCAATGAGAGCCCTTATCAGTCACTGTCAGTGAGACTCTGCTTGTTCTCACAGCATCAAGGTCAATATATATCCTATAAATGTTATGATTTTCCTGCAAACTACGGTATTTGCTTTTTTTCTCAGCATGAGGCGGGGTCGTAAGTAAGAAATGATTGAATTTAATTGAGTTCATAGCCTCCATTGAAGAATATACTGATACACAGAATTCACCGGATGGAATTCTCTAACAAAAGAAAACGAGATGTTTATTGATTGATGATAGTAGAGTGCTATGTCAGTCAATTGCTAAAAACCTTAAATTTCTTGCGTTTTTTTTTTGAGTTGATTAATTCTTCTTTTATTTTGCGGTTGCAGTTGGCACATCCTCATGATCCTTCATCCACTAGAGTCTTGGCTTCTGCAAGACCAACCTCATCCTCTGGCTTGAACTCTTCAGGTATGGCAAGTCGTAGACCATCATCATCCGGTGGCCGTAGTACCACTTCATCAAGACCTGCGACCCCAACTGGACGTCCTACTATTGCCACTACTAAACCTTCTAGACCTTCCACTCCCACTTCACGACCTACATTACCTTCAAAGCCAGTGGCACCGCCTCCTAGATCATCAACACCTTCTAGATCTTCTACTCCAACGCCCAGACCTGCACCAACTGCCAGTAGGCCTGCACCTGCATCAAGGGCATCCACTCCAACAAGAAGAGCTTCAACCCCGAGTGCTACCCCATCACACGCTCCTACAAGTTCTACCATTCCTGGTCGGTCAGCAAGTTCCACCGTTCCTGGTCGGTCAGCAAGTTCCACCGTTCCTGGTCGGTCAGCAAGTTCTACCGTTCCTGGTCGATCAGCAAATTCTACCGTTCCTGGTCGGTCCGCTGCTGTCATGAAGTCTGGTCAGACAGTGCCGAAAACTTCGGCCCCACCTTCACGGGGAACCTCACCTACAGTGAAATCAAGACCATGGAAACCTTCAGAAATGCCTGGTTTTTCACTTGAGGCACCTGTAAATTTGAGGACTTCAATGCCAGAGAGGCCCTCCTCTGCTTCCCGGGGTAGACCTGGAGTACCCAGCTCCAGGTCTGCTGAGACTGGACCTGCTACTAGACCAAGAAGGCAGTCCTGCTCCCCCGCTAGAGGTAGAGCTCCAAATGGGACTGTTCAGAGTGGGACTTCTGTGCCTGCAGTAAATCGATCACGGCTAAATGGTGGTGATAATGTAAGCCCTGTTATGATCGGGAGCAAGATGGTTGAACGGGTTGTGAATTTGAGAAGATTGGTGCCTCCCAAGCAAGATGACTTGCGATCTGAGAATAACCCCAGATCATCCTCATCTCCAGATAGTGCAGGCTTTGGGAGGACATTGTCTAAGAAATCACTGGATATGGCTTTGAGGCACATGGTCTGTGTTGCCCTCTTCTCTTTTCAATGTTGATCGCTTTGCTCACAATTCTAATGCTGTTGTTTTTGGTATTCCATGTTGATCTCTCTGCATCTAAGAGGTGATTTCCTTTGAAACAGGATATTCGGCGGAGCATTCCGAACAATTTGAGGCCGTTAATGACCAACATTCCAGCATCTTCTATGTACAGTGTGAGGTCTGGGCCAACAAAGAGTCGCACAGTGAGTGTTTCAGATTCACCCTTGGCAACAAGCAGCAATGCCAGTTCGGAACCGAGTGTGAGCAATGTAATCCACTCTTTGGATGGAATCGAATTTGGAAATGATGATATTGGAAGTGAGAAAGGAAGCAGGTTTTCTCCAGGTGGTTCACTTACCAGATGAAGTAGCAGAAATAGATTGTTCTCGCTTCTTCTCCGTAATACTACTGACATGTGCTTGTTAGGCATAAAAGAAAAAAAAAAATTCCATTCTCTTTGCTATTCGGCTGCAGCTTGGAGAGAAAGCTGAGAAGACCAGTGATGATGACAGAATGGAGTTACTTTAACATTTTCTCTGTTCTGGCTAGTTTTATCTTGATAGACTTGTGATGTTGTACTACCATCTAATACCGATCTGATTATGTATCTTTCATGGTTTCTTAAACAGTCCTATGTGTACAATGTCAGGTAATTTATTTGCTTATATACCGCGCTATCTAGGCCATTATTCCTCCCCAATCTCTATGGGTGGGCTCCGTGGACGCATTACATATCTAAAATATATTACATGATACGCATGAATTACTTTGTAAAATTAGTTTGTAATAATATAATATAAAAATGGGAAAATAATAAAAATGATGTTGATGATCAAAGATTTGATAATTGATAGCAGAAAAGAAAATAGTAAATTAGCAAAAGCGCGTAAATAGGAAGTTAAGTTGCAGGAGTAGTAGCAGAGCAGCAGCAGCTCATTTTACAACAACTCAAGAAAGAGAAAGAGAAAGAGAAAGAGAAGGAAAAAGAAGAAGACTAAGAGAAGAGGGACTCGTCTATGTCGATCTTGACAACCTCGTCATCATCAAAACGGTCCTTTCTGGGTGGTGCCGGCGGCATCGGTGCACGCGGAGGACCTCTCCCCTTCTTCTTCTTGTCGCGAGGTCTCGCCTATGAATCAATGACTCCATGAATATAAATAATACTTTAAGATAAATAAATCAAGAAACAAAAGAAATGAAATTTATCTAATCTAATCTCTTACATTCCCAAAGGAATGATTGAAGCGCTTTCCTTTGGCGGTCTTCCTATCTCCTCTGCCGCAGTACACTGAGAAAAAAGAAATATAAAACACAAGAAATGAGGCACTCTAATAATAATAATAATAATAATAATAATAATAAAGCGAAGAGAGAAGAAGCAAAAAAGAAAGACTCATTCCTCAACCTAAATGGGAAGGAGGCGGCTGCAGAGCAGAAAAGCAAATGGAAAGGGAGGAGGCTTCAGATAAGGTACGGGAGAAGGAAAGCGAAGCTATGGAGGAGTTTGGGAGAAGAGTGCCAGCCCCCAGCACCAGTAGCGCCATGGATAGGAATAGGATAGGCCGAGCTCGCTCGTGAGAAAGGGATAAGGGCTCTGAACACCAATGTTTCTGGTATATACTACTACATAGTTAGTGAATGCCGTTATTTTACATCCAGCACCCTCAATTCTTCCCTATTTATTCCTTCTTCTAATCCGGAAAATGAATGACTCCCCTGACTCTTGCTCCGAGATATTTACATACATATATGAATGTAACTCTTCTTGTAAAATTATTGAACAAGCACCGCAAAATCAAATAAACCAACATTTTAAATCTATCTATCTATCTATATATATATATATGATTCAACATTGTAAAAGACTAAAACTCAAGGGAAACACACACACACACACACACAACTCATGGAAGTTCACTCCCAAAAACACATTCAACAAACACACACTCTAAAAGTAAGAAGACCCACATTTCTCAGGAAACCACAAGTTCTTATTTGAAAAAACATTCACAGCATCACAATTTGGTCAACAGAAGAAGAAAGCAGTCTACTCTTAATCCGAATAACCAAATTGTATTATTTAGTCTTTTATTGTTAGGCAAGTAACTTGTCACTGAGATAATTTACCAGAGAACAAGAGCAGATGCTGGAAGCATAAGCATTAAACAAGGACAAAGAAGAATAGCCAAATTAAGCTATCCTTGGTTTAAGGTCTGGAGCAGAGACTACTCAAGGAAAGTAGATTCTGCAAGATCGATAGCACGGGCAAGACCAGCAGCCTTGTTTTCACACTCCCTCTGCTCCAATTCTGGATTACTGTCAGCAACAATCCCTGCACCGGCCTGGAGATGTGCCACCCATTCCTGCCGGCGGTTCATGTCTTTGTATGAATACATTGTGTTGTACCGGGTTCCAGTCGGGAAAACCATGGTTCTTAAGGCCAGTGCGATGTCCATATCTCCTGAAAACGATATCCCGCCAAATCCACCGCTGTATGGCCCTCGCCTGGTTACCTCCATCTGATCTATTAACTCCATGGCCTTTACCTGTGAATGGATGATATAATACACAAACAAGGGGTAATCAAAAGGGGGAAAAAAATAGTACAGGAAATGGCATGGTGACAGTTAAGGATGTTAGGAGGTTGACCAGATCGATAGTCAATAACCTAAGAACAGCAGCAACACAGACATGAAGTAGTATGGATAAAAAAAAGATCAAAAAAGTAGTATCCAAAATAAAATAAAATAATAAATAAAATTTTAGTCAATAATTCCTGATAATTGTTCATATACTTCAATTGCTAGTACCCAAAGAAAGATGGTACAAGGAAATGTCTACACAAGGTTGGAAATTGGAGACTATGAATATGGTGTTTGTGTGTCAAGAGATAGAGAACAATTTCAATTACAATAAAGGGTAGCAGAACAAACCTTTGGAGCTCCACTGACTGTGCCAACAGGCAATGCAGCACGAAGAGCATCCCAGCATGTCAGGTGATCAAATAACTCGCCTGTCACCTGTTAAAGGTGTTTCAACCAGCCAAAACTAGCTTATTGGAAGAAAGTTAAGAAAACAATATGCTGATGTCCATTTATATTTATTCAGCATTATTTCGTGAATTAATCAATAATCAAAGATATGGCATTAAGTTGGCAAGTGAAAACTTTTACCGTGGAACTGATGTGCATCACATGAGAGTATCTTTCAATTTCCATTAGCCTTTCAACCTTCACAGAACCAGGCTTTGAGACCTGTAGCAATGACGCCCACCCTTCAGATTGAGTACCACAGATAAATGCAGCCAACTCACCCCACAAGGGTAATATAAAACAATACCCATATGAAAAAGAAACAAGCATTCCCCCATACTTCACAATGCATTACAGAAGTAATGAGAATTAATAATCTCATGCTGCTAAGTACTATATTCTAAGCAGCAACCTACTATCAGGGAATAGTTCAGATCTTATTAACAATTAAGGATTTTTTTTTTTTTAATATATAACAATAAAAGAAAATCTACATGTCATACATGGGCATTCATTTTCTATCTCTATTAATCAAATTTAAAAGTAAATAGATCAAGCAAGCCATAAGTAGACAATGATGAAGATACAAGTAATTGGATCGAAGGCAGAATTGCTATGGGACAGTTCAATTAAACATTTTAAACTAATCCCTAAAATATATAATATCTATGTAAAGGATAGGAAAGATTAGGAATGCATAAAAGAAAAGAACACAAACCCTTCCGACATCATTGCGTCCCAAATCTACAAGCATGACATGCTCAGCACATTGCTTCTCATCATTTAGTAGCTTCTTTTCTAGCATCTGATCTTCCTCCTTTGTCTTACCCCTCCTTTCTGTTCCAGCTAGTGGCCTGTTGACAATCTTCCTCTGTTAACAATACAAAGACATCAAAGATGACAAAGTCAATGGAAGTTTTACACGAAAGTAAAATGCATATAGGATAAAAAAACAAGCAAATTTTTAGCTACTCAACAAAAAAGGAACCATAGAACATGAGACTACTAAATGTTTTAAGGCAACAATTTTGAAGCCCTCAAACACTAGTAAAAAGGTCATGCCAATTTACCTGCTTTACACGAGTAAGAATTTCAGGACTAGATGCCACAAGAATGCATCCTCTAGCCTGGTCAAGAAAATATCCATGAGAGAATTCAGAACTACAAGATCGATACACACAACGTGCACAATATACAATTTGTCCGGCATCTACATGCAGCAGATCATGGTGTCTAGACAACAAAAAAAAATGACTTGAAAGAAAAAGTTATCAGAAGGAAATGCCAAACCTGCAAATAAGCCATATAAGGACTAGGATTCACAATTCTTAGAGCTCTATACACTTCAAATGGATCTGCGAAAGTACGACGTTCAAAACGCTGGCTCAAGACAATCTGGAAAATATCTCCTGCTAGAATGTGTTCTTTTGCCTGCAAAACAGCCTTCTGATATGCTTCACTTGTCATTGTTGACATTTTCAATGAACTACCAAAGAGTTGAGTTCGCAATTTCACTGATCCAGCAGAAAGTCTTGGACTGTGATATGATCATATCCATCATTACTGAAGCACAAGCAAAAACATAGTAGTTTCTATGGAGAGAGAGGAGATTTTTTCACTCACACATCAACATTGTGTACCCTTGACAGAAACTTGTCCAATCGATTCCGCCCATCAACATAGGCTTCCTCAATAGAGGAATACTGACTTAGACGCACCCAATGAATGACATATGCTTTCTACGGCAAAGTGAAAATATTATAAAAAATCAGATCCACAGAAAGCTTAAAGATACCTTTAACCTGGCTAAAGAGAACAGTAAGGGTTAACTACTAAAATTAACATAGTTACCAAAGATAAATATTAAAATAAATGGACAGCGCACAATCAAAATATTGACGGAAATAAGAAAAACATGGAAATTTTGTTTTCCTTTTTTAAGAAAAGGTCCTCTAAGGGATTTCATTAGGCGGTGAGAAAACAACACAATGCCGTTCCCTTTACTTGCAAAGGACGATAGTTATGACAAGACGAGACAGAATCAGAGAGCAGCTTATTGACACCTGTTGCTAGTTTGTTTGGATGAAGGAAAGGTCCAGTATGGTTCTTTTACCATTACTATCGTGTGCACAAACATGTCCGTTATACACTTTCAACAAATGAGTTTATATGTAACCATCTACATTTGTCAACCACATAAGGTGGATATACCCCACAAATGTGTGTAGCAAGAGATACAGACCTTTTCCACGTGATCAAACACTACAACGTCATTGTACAGACCTAGGTGAACATCTGGGAGGTTCCTATCATCCACAGGTGTACTGGAGAAAGGAAGCTTCTTTTTTTCTACATATCGCACAGTATCATATGAGAAGTAGCCCACCCATCCACCTGCACAGAACATAGTCATGTATAGCATTTGCGATTCAGAGCTAGTCCTCATTATCCATATGCACATATACACATGAGCCACAAATGACTATTCACATCATTATAATATTCTACCATGGTAAATTGAAACAATGAATGTTCAATGAAAACACACTATTAAAAAAATGAGATAATGGAGCTATTTTGGTTTTCAAGTTGACGAAGAAAGTGAAGTGGCATGTATACACATATTAAGGGGAGCCAGCACAGTGGCTTCTACATGGTTGACATAAGAAGTTGGTGATGCAGATTATAAAATCTCAGATATACAAAGATCACTGTGTTATTTTGCAATAGCATGCTCTCTTCTTGACCAATGATCATGTATTACACATAAAAAAATTAATAAAAGAAGCAATGCTATCTTCCATCTGTTATCAATAATAATTGCACAAGTGGTACACACAAATAGTATTTTCCCCTGAATCATGAGCTACGACTAAGGAACAAATTTGAAAGGAATCTGGCAAAAACCAAGTGTTTTATATCATGCCATAATTTCATCAGAAATAACTATAAAACCTTTTACACAACCTAAAAAGTTAAATTTTGCTCTATAGAAACACCGTTTCTGAAGGAAAACTGGACGATGATGACTTTGAGAATGAGAAATGGTTTCTGATTAGTAAGTAATTTTTACCTGGCTGCTCAATATTCCTTTTCTTGTTCTTTTCTCTTTTCCAAAACTTAAAAAGGGATAAACTACTTCAAGTATAGGTTGATTAATCCACCAAACTGGTTATTTACCAAATAAAATGAAACATTGCAGCAAAAACAAGGGGAAAGGTGTTGAGTTCATCTTAAATGTTCAAAAGTGAGTACAGCCAATTGATTGATGAAATAATAGATTTGAAAACAGGGTATCATTGTCTCAGAAAGGATTTCGAAAAACAAGCTGTGAACAAATGCCGGCTTGTCCCTGTGACTAGCACACAAGCATTGACAACAACATGGTGATAAAATTAACCGCATTAGCAAACCTAGAAAAATTACATGGTGGTGAATTTAGCCTTCCAGATCATTAATGAAAGAGTTACAATACAACTCAAACAGTTAGCCAGTCCATGAGGGCAACAATCATCCCACAACCTTCTATGATATTTCATAAACTTCCTAATGCTCATTTTAAACAAAAGAAACCAGGAAGGGAAAAACATCCAGCTAGTTTTAATACACACAGAAAGTTTCCGCTTTTATATGGTTTAACTTTGTTTGATAATCATTCACAGAAACCATAAGAAGAGATCTTTAAAACATTTCATCATTCTCTGGCAAAGAGGAACGGATAAACAAAAGAATTACCACAAAATGCATCAGGAAGGCTGTCAATTATCTGCGGGCTCCAGCCCTCCATGATCCTCCGAGGCACCTGCATTGGGTCCTCCACAATCTCCTCTGACATTTTTCCCTCTTCATGATCCATGATCACTACCGCATTCTCCTTTGCCACAATCTCCATCGCTGGCTGAGCTCCCACAACACTATATCGACCCTAATATCACCATTTATTTTACATTACTGGGGGGAAAAACTTACAAATACTACATAAAGAAAATCAGCGCACCACATTGGTTCTCCTGGAACCTTGCTCTACAGATTCAAAGAGGAAACTTGGGGCCTCCCGATCGTCCTCCTTCACCAAGCAGCGGTAGGCCAGCACCGGCGTCAGGTGATCACAGAATATGCAGCGATGAAGGGGCACCAAGTTCCCAATTTTAGCCGCCTCCTTGAACTTAGCCATCTCGTCCATATCAGCTATCCATTAAAACAAACACCTGTCAGGCAAAACACAAAACCCACTTCCAATCAAAAGCAATCAAGCTCTCCAGTATTACCGACGGCGGCCGAGATTGATGACTCGGCGCAACACTTGAAGGAAGGCAGATATGAAAGACGGCAACGTTGGGGAACTCGCAGGGACGAGCGGGCGCAGCTAAAGGCGGAGGGGGCGGCGACAGAGCGGCGGAGCCTTAACGGCCTGAACGAACCGGACACCGCTAAGGCTTCCATTGTGCTCGGGTCTCAGAACTTCAGTGCAGAATAAAAAAAAAAGAATTTTTTTTTTTTTTGGCTTCTCTTGACCAGGAAATGGAATAGGGGAGTGAATGGATTAAATAGTTATAAATGCAAATATTACCGGTGTACTAACAAAGGAATAAGGTTTCCATTTCAGAGAGATATGCATGCAATGAGACTGTCATAAGAGGAAAAATAAAATTAAAAAAAAAAGTAAAAAAGGTGGCGCCTTTGGAGATTGGGAAGAGTATCTTCAAAGACCGAAGAGCTTTATTTAAGGGCTCGCGTCAATGATTCTTGCGACTTTGACAAGGGAAGCATGATTCTCTGGAGCTTAGTGGGATTATCTCACATATGCGTTTCACGGTGATGTCTTTCGGAATCTGCCGAAGAAGAAGAAGAAGAAGAAGAAGAAGATTGTTTGGGGGTTTTGATTTGGTCCCTTGATAAATAGAGCTTTGAGTGCGAGTTTTGCATCCAAAACTGGCGGACCAGAACCGGTTAAATGTTGGGCTCAGACGTTTAAATTAATGGTGTGAGTCTCTTGAGTCTGACATTTATGGCACTCACGACTCACAGCCCTTGTGTTAAATGTTCTTCAACTACCGCCAATATATTTATATTTTTACCATCTTTTTCTTATCATGTTTAATGCTGCTTTTGTCTAATGTATTATGTATATATATATATATATATATAATAATATATTTATCTAAAAGTTTTAGCGATCAATGGCTCAGGGATTAAACAAGCCTATGTAATTTAAGGAATGATGGAAATTTTTTTGGGAAAACTCCATCTATTTTAGTGTTCATGATTGGGGGGACCGATTTCCGATATGTTTTGATTTTTAATAAGACCTCATACGTTTAGTCAACACTCGTGACAAATTGATAGGTGTGAAATGTCTGATGTTTCTTTGACATCGTTTTCATTCATGAAAATTATGAATCACATGTACTGAGTTAGTTATCATATCAATGTGAGTATTATATAAGTGATTTTTGTTGTAGTGTGGACAAACAAAAAAAAAATTGAATACAAGGTGGTGAGGCATAGCTCTTGCCTTAAGATGGATGTGGATAAGAAGATTTTGAATTTTCAAATATAAATATGTTTATCTTAGTTTTTGGCTCTCTGGCTAAAAAGCAACATTTTGGTTCATTTGACTAGTTCAAGTTACCAAAATGTTAAAAACCTAACTCTTAACAAATACAGTCTAAATCAAGTAAAACGGCAATCACTCGTCTAGGGCCCTCGGTCAGACGACATACATAAAATTTTAGTTGTCCCTTGCTAAATAATTTGATTGGCTAGGAGTTTAAGAGAATTCATGGGATTGTCGAATTCCTATATATAGCAATGGTGTGTTTAATATGCAAAAAAATTATAGACAAGCAACACAATATCTCATGTTCCACATAAAAGGTTGCCTAAATGTTATACAAAATTGTTAAAAATCTTTTTCCATTACAACTATGCTATAGATTTTTAAATAAGAAACATCAAAACCAAATAACAATTTTGCTCATAGTTTAAAAAAATCATAACACCTAATAATTTTTTGGGAAAATTACTGTTCACCGTTCAAGAATTTCAAAACTTCCCAAACATCCCCTGTGAGTTTTGAATACCTCAGACAACCCTTCCTTTATTGTTTCATTTCTTTTTTGCCCCATGCATTATGAAATTTCATCATTGCCCTTAAACCTTTTTGCATACATTTTTTCATTCTTTTTACATTCTTTTTTACATATACTCATTTTTTAAACAGAGAGTTCATTTTTTAAAGAGATAGCTCATTTTTTTAAACAGAAACCTTATTTTTTAAACAGAAAACTCATTTTTTTAAACAGAAACATTAATATTTAAACAGAAAAACTAATATTTACATGACAAATTAATCCTGGGTATAAAAACCAATTAATCGTGGCCACTTGTACATATTTAAATAGAAAAAAGATATTTAAGCATTTTTTTAAACGTAAACGCAATATATTAAACAGAAACATCGATAGTTAAACAAAGACAACCAAGCATAAAGATGGTCGTTTTTTATTATATGGAGATAACGATATTTACATTAAAAATCTAATAAGTTTGTGGGAAAAATTTTAGGTTAGCATGATTACATTATAACTACAAACAAGCTTATAACTACAAATAAAAGAATTTAGGTTAGCATGAAGAGTAATGCATGTACTCATTTCTAAAATAGAGAATTCATTTCTTAAACAAAGAACTCATTTCTTAAACAGAGAGCTCATTTCTTAAACAGAAGCCTCATTTTTTTAAACAGAAAACTCATTTTTTTTAAACAGAAACATTGATATTTAAACAGAAAAATCAATATTTACATGACAAATTAATTATTGGTATAAAAACCAATTAATCTTGGCCACTCGTACATATTTAAATAGAAACAACGATATTTAAAAACTTTTTTAAACATAAACGCAATATATTAAACAGAAACATCAATAGTTAAACAAAGACAAATAAGCATAAAGATGACCGTTCTTTATTATATGGAGATAACGATATTTACATTAAAAATTTAATAAGTTTGTGGGAAAAAATTTAGGTTAGCATGATTACATTATAACTACAAGCAAACTTATAACTACAAACAAAAGAATTTAGGTTATCATAAAGAGTAACGCATGTACTCATTTCTTAAACAGAAAACTTATTTTTTAAACAGAACCTCATATTTTAAATAGAAACCTCATATTTTAAACAGAAGACTCATGTTTTAAATAGAAACTCATTGCACCAAAGGGCATTATAGTCAAATCTTGTCACACTTGCCACAACTTCCCACGCAAGGGATAATTTTGTCAAAAAAATTCCAAATTAATTCTATCAATCACTGTTAGATGCTTGGTGTTTAAAAAATCATTGTATTCAAAAGGAATGGGTTTTTATGGATATTCAAATTTAGGGGGAGAATCTGTGCATATTGCAAACTTTGGGGGTGTTTTTAGCAATTTCCACTATTTTTTTTAAAGGACACAAACATAATTCTAAATTATTTTTAATAGATAATAATGGAAAAATATTTTAAACATCATCAACAAAATTCATGCTATTTTTTTAATAAATATAGTTTGAAATTTTATTAATTAATAAACCATATTAAATACTATTTTGTGAAATCAATTTAAAGCGTTGTCCATTGTGAGAATTGTGAACCATCCACTATTTTTATAAATTAGTTAAATTCCCTCAGTCCACATTAGATTTTTTAAAAAAATATTTTGAATGTTTTAAAACAAAATTAATATTATATATAAACACGCAATGAAAATTTTAATACTATAATAATTAAATAATTTTTGTTAGTATTGAAAAGTTTTATGGATATTTATTAAGCAACAAATAAATATAATTATATTTAATATAAAAAAATTACATATAATAAAAAATATCTATATTTGTTTTTTTAAAATATTCTGGACATAGTAAATCAAGGTTTTTTTTTTGAAAAAAAAAAGTGGACGATAGATAATCAAGTTAAATTTTCCTATGGTTATATATAGGTTTTTTTTAAAATATTACAAAAAAAAATATTTACTAAATTACGCATGTTTGGGATTATTTACCAAAATACACAGGTCGGTGGAAAACGGTAAAATTTTCCCCATTTTTAGCATTTTTTTAATTTTTTTTATTTTAAAATATAGAAAACGGGAGAGTTTCATTTTTTTAATTAAAAAATTATGAAAACGGGAGAAACTCTCCAGTTTTCAAAATTTTTTAAATTTTTTTAATAAAAAAAAGGAAACCGGGAGAGACGGGAGTTACTCTCCTGTTTTCTTTTTTTTTTTATTAAAAAAACTGATGTAGTTACTGGCTGTTATCTTAAAAGAATTCTTTGTATATAATTAATTTTTTAATTAAAAAATAATGGTTGATATATATATATGTATATATATATTAACCTTTTATTTAAAAAAAAACTATGAATATCGAAAAATATTAGAAATAAAATGGTCAAAGTTGCACCGGTAATTAATTAATACAAAATAGGATGATTAAATCTACAACAGTAAGTAGTTAGTATAAAGTAAGACGGTCAAACCTACACCGTTAGTAATTAGCACAAAGTAGGACTGTCAAACCTGCACTGGTTAATAATTACCACAAAGTATGACAATGAAAAGTGCAATGGTCAGTACTAAGCACCGGTCAGTATTTAGCACAAAGTAAGTCGGTTAAACCCTCGCCGATCGATGAATGGTATAAAAGTAGTTTGAGTCAAACTTTGTGCTAAGATCTTGACCGGGTCTTAGATCTTGACCGATCTGCACTTTTCATTGTCCTACTTTTGTGGTAATTATTAACCGGTCAGGAGTTTAATGATCCCTAGTTTGTGCTAATTACTAACGGTGTAGGTTTGACTGTCCTATTTTATACTAACTACTTATCGTTGTAGATTTAACCATCATATTTTGTATTAATTAATTACCGGTGCAACTTTGACCATTTTATTTCTATGAGATTCATAGTTTTTTTTAAAATAAAAGGTTAATATATATATATCAACCATTATTTTTTAATTAAAAAATTAATTATATAAAAAGAATTCTTTTAAGATAACAACCAGCAACTATATCAGTTTTTTTTTTTAAAAAAAAAAAGGAAAACAGGAGAGTATTAAAAAATTTTAAAAAATTATGAAAACGGGAGAAACTTTCCTCTTTTTTATATTTTAAAATAAAAAAATAAAAAAAAATTGAAAAGGGGAAATTTTACCGTTTTCCACCAACCAAACATGGGTAATTTAGTAAAAAAAAAATTTTAATATATTTTTTAAAAAAACCTTATATATATAATAATTTTTTAAATGGGGGGCGCTGGCGCGCCAATGGCAATCCATGAATAATAATAATAATAATAATAATTCATTATTAAATTTATTACTTTTCCAATTTGAAATGGTCGAACCCTAAAAATGAAAAGGGATCCGAAACGAAATTGATCCCACCCTGAATTGAATTGAATTGAATTGAATCGAATCATCCCGACTCAAAAGAAGCAGGCAACTTCGAAGGGTCCCCAAAACCCCAGCAAAGCCTCTTCTTCCTCCTCGCGAGTGGCGACCATGGCGTCGTCCTTCTCATTCAACCCCTCCTCCTCTTCATCCTCTTCCTCGTCCCAGTCCCAGCAATCATCCTTCTCATTCTCCTTTGGCTCCTCTTCCTCTATCACCACATCATCCTCTTCTCCATTCTCCTTCGGATCCACAAACTCCTCATCTCCTTCCTTCTCCTTCGGATCCACTGCTTCACTGCCCTCATCATCCTCCGCTCCATTCGCCTCGCCATCTCCTTTGACCACCACCGGCTTATCCTTTGGGGCTCCTTCTCCTCCTCTCTTTGGCGCATCAACAAACCCTAGTTCTTCTGCTCCCAAACCCTTCCCCTTCTCCCTCGCAGGTACCTCGTCCTCCACCACCATGGCCGTCTCAACATTATCGACCGCACCTTCATCCACTCCCATCCCGCCTTTTGGTTCAACACCGTCTCCAGCTCCGTTCGGATTCGGAGCAGGGTCTTCGGGCACTGCGTCTTCATCTCCACTATTTGGAACATCGGGGTTCTCCTCCTCATCTGCCGCAGCTTCATTATTCTCTGGTTCAACATTGTTCACCGGAAGCGCCGCCTCGTCGGTTTCCGCGACTACGGCAACAACTACTCCACCACTCCCCTCCTTCTCTTCATTTCAAGCTTCTTCTTCATCGGCCAATACCACCACGCCTGCGTTCCCTTCCTTTTCGACTCCGAGTTCTCCTGGATTCCCATCACTGTTCTCAGCTTCTTCTTCTTCTTCTTCCGCTTCTTCTCTATCCTCTTCATCTGCTTCCGCTGCGCCATCCTTCGCCTTTGGAACTGGCTTCTCCCTCTCAAAGAGCACCGCTTCATCATCACCCCCAACATTCGCTACGTCCTCTTCGTCTTCGGCCACAACCTCCGTCTCTTTGTCAGCAACACCTATATTTGCCACCACGGCTACCCCTTCGCCAGCATCAGCCCCAAGCGGCATAACATCGGTAGCTCCGCCTTCTGATGGACAGTCCGCTGCCAGACCGTCATCCACTTTAGCGTCTGGAACCTCAGAATCTTCCGCCCCCAACTTCTCATTCGCGTTTGGTTTTGCTCCCTCCTCCGCTACCACAGCATTGTCTAGCACCGGAGCAGCGAAATCGTCTTCTTCATTCGCTTTCGCTGACGCTACTGGTGTTGCGGCCTCCTCCGCCGCTGCAGGATTGTCTAGCACTGGAACAGCAAGACCGTTTTCCTTTTCATTTGCCGGTTCTTCTTCAACACAGTCTGTTTCCACAGCACCGGCAGCTGCTGCTTCTAGTGTTCCTGCATCAGGAACAACTGCTGCCCCAACGGGTTCACCCCTTACCGTGACAACTTCACAAGCCGCCCCTACTTCTAGTAGTGCATCCACCATGTCAACGGCTGCCCTGTCATTCCCGGCTTTTGGGGTGGGTTTATCACCATCGACAACAGCACCACCTGCAATCCCTGCTGCTAGTGCCGTTCCAAGTTTTTCAACGCCTGCATTGGCTGCCTCAACAGTGTCGCCTCTTTTTTCATCTGCAGCACAATCAACATCTGCTCCGACATTTGGTGAGTTTACTGATGCTTAGCAACTTCTGAGATTCATGATGTTAAGCAATTTGGTGTTCCTCTGTGAAAATATTGTTAATAAATGACCTTAACATTAACTATCTTTCAGCAAATTTTTTCAAATGGTTCTTGTTTTTTTTTCAATAACTGCCCTTTTTCTGTTTGATTGGCAAACACATGATTGGGGGCACAAAAACATTTCAAAAATTTATGTTCTCTAGAATTCTTCATTAACAGTTGGTTGCTATATGACATCCTTCATTTGCAATAGCTCATGTGGGATTGTGCTTATTTCATGCCATGATATGTTTTTCAATTAACATGACGTACCCCACTGTTCAATTCCATTCTAGTAGAGAAAAGTTCATCGATTGTTGAAGATCACAAATCTTGATAATTTTAGATATACTCTGATAAGAATCTTGATGCATTGTCTTTACTATAATTTACATCGCATAGCTTGGAGCCTTGGGCTGAAGTTGTCTTTGAGAAGAATAGATATGATATTAGAACTCCCTTCATTTTGCCAGTATTATCACCTGGAGGTTGAGAATATATTATCGTTTGAATTAATTACAGTTAATCGAATATTTCTAATTTATCAAGTAGCTGTTTTTGACTTTGACAAATGTGTTTTTTGATATAGGTGTAACTCCTGCTGCATCTGTGGGTTTGTCAGCTTCTGCTTCCACCACAAGTCAGACATTATCTTCTGCAATTGGAGCTAGTACTAGCGGGTTCGTCAAGCTTCTCATGAACTATCTGCATTCAAAATTTTGCTGATTGTAAAATATCAGTTCCAAATTTGACATCTGATGGACTTTATGTTTTTACCAATTTTCTTAACCTAGAACTAGTACAACTTCAAGCAGTTTCGTGGCATCGCAAGGTCCTAAATTACCATCAGAAATCGCAGGGAAAACTGTTGAGGAGGTAACTGTCTGCGTGGAAGTCCATAATGATGAAAATTTTTGCCTAGAGTGTACTTGTTTCTAAAGTGTTTTAGATGGTGCATCATTTACTATTCTTTGTTATACATTGTTTGCAGGAACCGCTTCTCAAACTTCCATCAAACTTCCATCAATTCAGTTAGTTAACTCTATTCATTTCTTATTATTTTGAATTACAGATTATCAAAGACTGGAATGCTGAATTGCAGGATCGTGCTGCTAAGTTTCGGAAGCAGGCTACTGCAATAGCCGAATGGGATAGAAGGATCTTACAAAATCGTGACATTCTTATCAGGCTTGAGGTTTTCTTCTCATGTCATTTCTTTATTAAACAAGAGCAGAAATCACATTATGGTTGCTAATATGAAAGAAGTTTGTTTGATTCTTTGTATATAATTAGGGAAGTGAAACTCTTAGTATCTTGGTTTTCTCATTGTGGTTGCAGACTTAGAAACTCAAAAAATTTCATGTTGCATCTGTACTTCTAGTATGTTGAACCCTTCTAACACTTATGTCATCAATGTGGATAGCAAATTTGTTAAGTTATACGATAAATCTGCTTCATTATTGCAAACTTCTTTTTTATTTGTTATTGTTATTTATTTTTTTGAGGCTTATATTTTTGCATCTTAGCTTCCATTATGATAATTTTGTTGTAGTTTCTTCTAGTTCATGCCTTTTTAATGCTTTGCTTCCATCTTGTCATTTTGATTTTCTCCAATGTTTATGTTGTCACTTTCTAGGCTGAGGTAGCAAAAGTTGTTGAGTCACAGACTATCTTGGAGCGACAGCTTGAGCTAATCGAAACTCATCAAAAAGAGGTATACCTCAAAGCTTGCTATTTTCTTCCGGTGAAATTCAGAACAGATGTAAGTATTGTCACGTGATTGCGTTCATGTTAAAGAGTTCGATTTTATCTATGGTCAAAAACCCTAGATAGTAAATTAAAAGTGGGTACGTTAGACTTGGTTAGAAGTTCCAAATATTACTTTTCACATAATTTTTTGTCTCTTTTCATCATAATAATGAACAATTGATCTTGCTTGATAGGCAGCATATATCAGAGTGAAATATGTTTTAGCATTCATCTGAATTAGTCATGTATACCATATAGGTGGTTGATGCGATGTGTGTAAGCACCGCTAGTTCTTTTTCTTTGAATCAAAACACGAAAATTGTATTTTCTGATGTTCAGGATACCCTATCATTGTCTGGCTCCAGGAATTATGCTTTCAATAGTTCTCCGATGCCTATGAGCTACAATGAAGTAGTAATTGGTTATTAAAAACATTATAGATTGGGGCCGTCTTCCATGCGGTGATTCTCACTTCTATGAGTTAATTTCATGTAATGGCAACAATGATTTTTAAGAACTCTACTGTTGTTGACACTTTTTGGCAGGTTGATAAGGCTTTGAAGAGTATGGAGGAAGAAGCCGAGCGTATTTACAAGGAGGAGCGCGGCTTACTTCTTGCAGATGAGGCAGTGGCTGTAAGAGACAAAATGTTAGTGCCTCAAGATTCCTCTAACGCAATCTCAACTATTCCATTTCCTTTCTTTTATTTCTCTTGTTTCTTTTTTCTTTTGGTCGGGATACCGGAAATAGATGATGTCATTTTACCTTCACATGTGCATATATCTAATAGAACAACCGCAATCTACGTGAGAAACTGTGCAAGTCAAGTTGAATTGAGCAACTATAGTTTATCTCCTGTACTTCTTGCTCTTAACTAGCCATATATGATGTTGTTATATGTGTTAGTTTTTACTCATGGTAATTGTTAAAATTCTGACTCTGCATTAAGTTTCTAAAGTTTGGCTTCTAATTTTTTGTGTTTTCATAGTGTGTATCTTTTTACTAATAAATGTATGAGAAAGAATTTCAGTACTCAGGATTATTAAAACACTATGAAGTTATAGGGAGAAATGTAAATGACATGAAAATTAAGTCATCCATGTTTTTCTGGTATGTTTGTCCTATTATTTTTATGAAAATGATGTGACATTCCTATCCGGTCTCCTGTCAAGTGAAATTAACTTCAATCCTGTAGTGGTTTTGGACATTTTGTCGATCTTAACTTATATGCTTAAGCTTTGTAAATTGTGTAACAATGTTTTGTAATCATTGGATATGCTGGCAATCAGGTATGAACAGGCAGAGTACATTGAGCAGGAAATGGAAAAGATGGTTGAGCAGATAAAATCAATTATACAAACTCTAAATGCTAATCAGGTACCACTATGCATAGTTTCTTTTTGTGGGAGTAGAATGTTTTCTTTAATTTCTACAGCTCATTGTGTTCAGCTAAATCTGTGTTCTAAACAGGGAGGTGATCTTGCTTTGGTCGAGAGTATGACTCCAATCGATGTTGCTGTCCGGATACTTAATAATCAGCTCAGCTCACTGATGTGGTTAGATGAAAAGGTCAGTACTACAAATTTTTCTTTTATCTTTTTGGTTTGTGTTTTGCTTTTACTTTCCATTGCCATATTTGCCTCATCCTTATTCTTATTATGCAAGGGTTAACTATATATGGCCTGTGATTTTTAATAATCAGCTTAGTTTTTAATGTGGTTAGATGAAAGGGACAGGGTTGCCAAATTCTTATTGGGTTATTTGTTGTATTTGTTTTCTAATCTGTATGATCATTCCTCATAATATGCAAGTGCTAAATATCTATTGCCCTTCCTAAAAGGCCAGCCATTCTTTACAATGTCATTCCTGTGGTGTGCACATGTCTAAACCATTTTGTCAAGATTTATTGGTTGGAAGCCAATTCCCACACCAGTACAGAGGGAAGTTTTTTTGTGATTTCACGACTAGTTGTAAATCTGCTCGCCGATTTGCTATATTCGGTTTTTAACAGCCTGCCATTTTTTTGGGTTTGTTGATTGTGGGAATCGCATTAGCTCTTGCATGTTGTTTGTGTTATTTATGAAACAGTCTTTGTTGTTTTTCATGTTCTGTATGATGGAGCAGTATTGATTAATATTGATTATTATTGATTATAACTACCTTGCAGAAGAAATCTTGTCATTGACTAATTTAATATTATCCTTTTAGCATTTAGTCCCCTGGCCTTGCTTTGATGCTCGTTGCTCTCTTGTTTTGCATCAAGGGCTCTGCTATCTTTGACTTTCCCTTGATTACTGATTAGCAAACTTAATCACTGAAGCTGAATAGTTTTCTTGGTCATATAACTGGCCTTGACGTCATTATGTGTGTTTCCAGTGTACTTATGTCAAAGCTTTTGGTGTCTTTCAGGCTAATGAATTCTCAAACCGTATCCAAGAATTGGCCAACCGCGGCACCCCATTAAGTCAGAACACACAAGGAACCAAGTTCTGGTTGCATTGATGGATTCAAGTGGCACAAGTGAATCAAACTTTGTGCTAGCAAGTGTGGAAAATTTTGGTACAAGTTGAGATAGAGATGAACTAGGGGTTCTCTGGTCCCAGCTAACTGGGGTAATGAAACTGATTGCAGTGCCAAGTATTTGTGTTACTATGACTAGTGATAAAAAAATGTCTGCTTGCAAGCTTATGCACCAGCTATTTGACCGTAATATGAAATATTACTTGGGGAAGCATTGCTTTAATGTTTCTTTAATTTTTATTTTCAGCTGCTCAGTATCATTTTTTTAAAAAAAAAAAAAATGAATGAACCACAAATATATTAAGCTGCTCAGGATCATTTTTGAACCTCACAATCTGCTGTTTTTGTGTTGTTTTTAATTCTATCATAAAAAACTCTTATCCCTTGTAACAGCAGAAACTTTTCAACTTGCCATTTTTGTCCAATGGATTCCCTGTTTGATTCAATCATCCATTGCAACAGTGAATTCTGTGTTCTTTTCCAAACATTCTCTCTCCTGTTTTGTACATAGATCCTCTTATTATAAACTGATTTTGTTTGTGTGTGGGATTCACAGTATGTTTGTTCTACATACTTGTCTAAAGCAGTGTACAACCTAACCTAGTAAAGTTTCACCATTTTTCAGCAGCTTCAGATCATCTTGATGAATATCACTGCACAGGGCCCCTTCTGCGGCCACTCGTTGTATGGTAATTCACACTTTTCAAGCTGTTTTAAATGCTATGCCACATGACCTGTACTAAGGTGCGCAGTTAAACAATGCTATCCAACCTGGATGGATTAAGAATGTGTAATTAATACTGCAAAATCTCTTCACTGTTTCTACAATAAATGAATTTTTTTAAAAAAAAACACAATCTTCACTTCCGAAGGGAATCTGTAATTAAATCTTAGCAAGGACAAATTTATTATGTATCTATATATAAATATATATGATTTATGATGATACAGAAGGAAAACTTAAAGATATGAGCTAGGTGTGGAAGAGTTGAAAGAAAAGACTTGATTCATGTGTACCATTGCTTCATGTCACGTGATGGTTAGTACTGAGCAGTGCAGCGCGAGGAAGGAAGAGGGGAAAAAAAGCACAAGAAACTGAAAGAATGCTTTTGCTACACTTGCAACAACATGGAGGCCATGTGCACAAGAGAATCTAATCACAAGGGAATCAAATTGATCCACGTCGTCGCGCCGACAAAGCAAAGCTTGCTCGCTCGTTCGTTCGTTTTCATTCAAACTCATTAAAGAGAAAGCATGCTCGCACTTATGACAACCATGTTAATTATAATGATAAGTTTTTTTTTAATCATGGTTCATGCATTAACTAATTGAGCAAAGGACATGGTGGTAATATATAGTAAACAGCTAGCATTAGCAAACAATATTTCAGGAAAACCCTATATATACTTTTTTGACAAGCATTAAGGAATTACAGTACACAATCAAAGCTTAAATAAAATAGTTTTTTTTTTAAAAAAAAAAAGATATCTCAAAAGAACCCAAAATGCAAGCAATAAGCAGATGATAAGCTTTTTTTCCCTTTTCTGATGAAGCTCTCCCCCTTTTCAGTTTCTTTAACTTGTGACGGAAGGGCAGCAACATACATTCCTTGTAGTTGTCCTTGTTATCTTAGCGGTTGAGATGATGATGATGATAACGAAGAAGAAGATAATGGTTGATGATCGGAATCATGATTGATTAATTAATCAGTGATGCTGGATGGGCGGTGCGGCGACGACGGTGGCCGGAGGTGTTGGGGGCTTACATTGGTAGCACTTGGCAAAGAGGCCAAAGGTGTCAACCTGCCTGACAAAGTTGGTGACACTGGCCCAGCCACCGAACCCAAATCCAACAACAAATACCCAGGCCACCACAAACGCGTTTAGAACGTACATTGCAGTCCAGCTGGGCATGAAGAAGGGTGGCTTCTCTGCAGCGTTCTGCAACCAAACAAACGAGTCTGATCAAATACTATTTAAAATAATGAAACCAAATGGGCCACTGAGCCCACTGCTCTCATTCAATGCTTGTTCCATCACCATCACTCTTTTAATTAAATCCCCGCCCCTTTTGCAGTCAGTCTCCTCTGCACCAATGTGAAAGAACCACTGACTCACTGACTGACTACTCACTGGATTTTCTACCATTTTACTAGTATTAACTAACTTACTGCCAATCCAAATTCACATTATAAATTAACTCAGGCTCACGCTCACGCTCACGCTCATGCATGCATGAATGAGAGAGAAAGAGCACATAGGAAGGAGAAATAAGTAGTAATAGTATGACATAATAATACCTGGCGTGCAGAGGCAGTACGGTAAGTGAGCATATGAGCAAGAGCAGGGATGATATAGACTGTGAAACTAACAAGAAGGGCACCAACAGCGGAATTAATAGGACCAAAGAAAGGGAAGATGATGGCAAGAAACCAGATAGGAATAACAACAGGGAGACGAGCCAATGCACGAAGGCAAATGCTCTTAGTGTCATGCATTCCAATCACCTTCTCCCAAACAAAATAAAGAGGTGTGCAAGCGAACCCAAAAGTGATGAACTGGTGAATAAGCATCAGTATCACAGCCGTGTCCCTGAACCCATTCTTGGGTAGCAATGAGAAGGCATTGGAATGAGTCAAGAGTTGGTCACCAAAAGCCCAGTACATGGCCGACGCTGATGGTAGTGTCAACGTGAACACGTATAGAGTTGCGAGTAGATATATGTATTTGAACTTTTGTGGTTTCCACATAGCGTGCATGATTTCCCTGCATTTAAAAATTTTAAAAATAAACATAATAATAATTATAGTCCTTTAAAAGGTTATTTGTTTGTTTGGTTGGTGAGTTGTTTGTGCATTAAAAAGATGGGACTGATAAGAATATGAAACAAGGGAAAGCAGCTAGACGCCGCCCTACAGCTCCGGCAGTACTGCAGAATTATTATTAAAGAAAAGCAGTGAATGCTGGTAATTATTGAGGAGGTGGGGGTGGGATTGGTACTAGGGCATTTTAAGGGGAAGAGAAATAAAGTGACTGGCTAGTATATATATATATAAGACTACAACTAAAAAGTATAGTGGGATGGGAAAGCTATTGCATCATTTCCTCATCCGGCTTTTGTCCACCCCACTCCCTACCAAAAGCTGCCTTAGAAGTCGCTCAAACGGTGTTAACGTCTAAGTTTTTCCTTTTTTTATTCATTCACTTCATTAACATATATATATATATAATGGCTTAGTTAATAATTACAAAAATAAAAAATAATAATAAGAAGATGGTTTGTCAAGTCCACTTACACAGTGACGGCGTGGCCGCCGAACGTGTAGAGGATGTTAGTGGCGCCGGTGAAGTAGAGCACCAGCTTTGTAGGTCCTGCGTGTGTCACGCCTTCAGCCTGACAACCCAAAGAAGATGAATTAGTAATTAGTTATATATATATATATATAAAAAAATTAAAAAAAATGTTATAATAGTATAGTTAAGATATGAAGTGTATATTATACCTGGCCTTGGACAAAGGCACCGATTGCAAGGTACCAGGCAGTATAGGTGGTCATGCCAAGACCAAGAAAGGACCATATTCGGTAGTTGTGGAAAGAGGGAATGAAGACGGTGGTGGCGCAGCATGCTCCAAAGATGTATGTCCAGGTCCTCTTGTCCAACCGGTCATTTATGTAGTATATGTTACTGCTCCAATTATTGTACATTTCCAATCAAACTTTAGATACTCAAAACCAAAAAAATCATAGTACTATGTCTTTCTATTAATTTTTTTTAAGAATTAAATGATGAACTTTGTTTGGTTTGGTTTGGTCACCTGGCACAAGCAATGAGCTGGATAACGGATCCAAAGAGGAGGAAGGTACAGTTGAAAGCCAGGCCGATAGCCTTCCAGCAGGGCCCCAGCAACCCATCCAGTACCTCAAACCACTGTCATTACAAATCACACTTACTATTATACACAATTACTATTACTATTACTATTACTATTACACACCAATGAACTGAATTCAACTGAATTGAATTGAATCTCAATCTTGAAGGTAACACATTGAATAAAAAAAGAGATTAAAAAAAAAAAAGAACCTGAATGACATGGTTCTTGAAGCTGACGTTCTCCTTCTCTTTGCGAGTTCGGTACTCAACGTAAAGGACACTGATAAGGTAAGCAGTCCAGCTTCCCATAATTCCATAAAAGACCTGAAGCAGCACTCCGGACAACATGCCTAGTTGGGAGAAGGAGTACGGAAGTGTCAACAACACTTGAGCCACCTACAAAAAATAATAATAATAATAATAATAATAATAACAATAATATCAAATATGACAATACATTACTGTATACAATACAATACAATACTGTGTAGAATACAAGCAAAGAATGAAAAGAAAAATAAGTAAGGATGTAGAGGGGGTAGTATACTTGGTTGGAAGCACAGCTGAACCAGGCGTCCCAAACGGAGCCACCGTGCCAGAGAATGTTTTTCATGCTGAAGCCGCCATGATGTTCTTCCTCTTCCCTTTGGTTGGACTCATGATCACCATCGGCCTGGCTTACCACGATGGCCTCCTCCGCTTGCTTTTGGGGCACCATCTCTTTCCCTTCAACACACCCCTTTCCTCTCTCTCTCTCTTTCTACCTATCTATTTATCTATCAATCTCTCTCTATCTCTCTGCAACAACAAATTACAACAGCAACAAAGAAAAAAAAAAGGTAAATAATAATAATAATAATAAAAATAATAATAAAGAAGAAAGAAGAGAGCAAACTTCTCTTTCAGAAGGAACGGAGGCCGAGAACCGTACAGATCTATGGATCTAAACAAACAGCAACAATAACAACAACAACAACAAGAGAAACAAGACAAACAGAGCCGTGAAAACGATATGCATAAAAGAGGTCAAGACTAGGAAGAGAAAAACAACACAACTGAACTAAGGTTTCTCAAGAAATTTAAAAAGGGAAAACCATTGATTAAATTAATTAATTAACTAATATTTAATCAAAAGGAAAAACAAAAGGCCACCTTCTCCTCCTCCTCCTCCTCCTCCTCTTTATCTCACCTTGCTCAATGTAACCAGGATGAGACGGCGGCGGCGGTGGTGGTGGTAGTGTGAGATGTTTGTCTTGATCTTATAAGGAAGGAGCGATGGTGAGGAGCCGATGGACAGAAATAGCAAGGAAGGAGTTGCCAGGTGTAAGAAATCTACGGTGTGGTGACGTGACGCACACAGCCAGCACACTGAGTGTGTCTGAAAGCCAACACACTGAACCCCAATCCCCCCCCGCTTTCCCTTCTCTTCCCTTTGTCTTGCTCCTTCTTCTCTTAAATGACTCTCTTTTATTATCACCTCAAGAGAAATAACTCCACAGCACTCAAAAAGGAAGGCTCTTTCTAATTGAATGCTCACTTCCCAACCTTCCTAACCTCTGTTATCTCTCTCTCTCCCTCTGTTCGCCGCCTGCCAAAGCAGCCAAAATACGCGTGTCAGAGTCTTTAAAGACTCCTCTGTGTTTTCCCTGCTATAGCTATGCTTTGCTTTGCTTCACTTTCTCCTCCTCCTCCTCCTTCTTCTGCTTCTTGTTCTTCTCCTTGTTAATTAAAAAAACAGAGTGAATAAAGAAGAGTGAAGTGGTTTATATAACTGGTTGCTCTTCCTCAAAACTGGAAAGAAGAACTAGTGTTGAGAGTGTGATATAAAGAAGAGGAAAACCAGGATCAGTTTGATGGATCCATTATGTGATTTATAGACTGCTTTTAATAATAATAATAATAATAATAATAAGTGGTAGACCCCTCAGTACACTCCCACATCTCTCTCTCTCTCTCACACACACACTTCATTTCTGTATTTATCTCCCTTTGCCCTTCTAACCCATCAACAAATGAAACATTACCAGTGGGGTACACTGCTTGTATTTAGTGCACTATTACCTACTACCATCTTCATCCATCCTTCACTCCTGCACAACCTGTACAGTACTTAATTAATCTTTCTCCATTTAGCATTGTAAAAATCTATGTATTTTGTATTACTGTTTCTACGTTTGACGCACTAGATAAAGTTTCTGATTGGCAAATCAATCAAATGAAAAGACTGTGTCTAAATTGTGTATACTGTTAGGCAATTTCCAACAAATATATATATATACTTCTTAAAGTGTATGTGTGTGTGTTTGTTTTCTTTTTTAATTTATTGCGTTGATGTCTCTTCAAAAACCGGTGTTTTAATTTGGGCAGTCAATTCCTCCACCCACTAATAAAAAGCCCATGCGAGAGAGATTTGCATATATCCATTCGTTATTATTATTATCAGATCAAGAGAGATCAGAGAGTTGTGGATTTGCACGCATTTCTTATGTCTCTCATGATAAGTTGGATGATAAACAGTGAAATATAATCTCTTGATACTTTCTTTTTAACTTTATAAATCTTATCCTTAATTCCTCTTCCTCTTCCTCTTTCTTTCTCTCTTGTTATTATTCCCAAACTTCCCAAAAGATTCTACTGTCACAATGGCTTTTCTCATGAGCATCACGCAGTTTGCCAATGCTTATTATTAAATGACGTCCTTATTATGTCACATATATATCACCAATTAATTCACAGTTTATGTTCCTTTCAAACTAACTAAAATTAACTCATAATAATTAAGTAATAAGAACAAAAAAATATGTGATTAACATGTGATTGTAAATTTGTAATTGAGGAGCGCGTGGAGCGCTAGCGCTGACTGAGAAACACAGTTAATGAATGATAGTGGTGAATAAAAAAGCACAAGTTAATTGGTTGCTTTTGTTACCAATCATCCAATTCACAGCCAGTAAATATCAATAATAAAAATTATGTGATATATATATAATATAATAGAAATGAAAAAGAAAGACACTGATTCTTGAACCATGCTAAATGGATGTCAAAAATTGGTCATTCCTAAGATAGCCACAATAGATATAGATAGACTATATATTCCTCTTTTCACCAACAAATACCCACCCATTATTTCCTTTGCTTTTGCTTCTTGTCATAATTTAAACAAAACCCCTTTTTTTTCCCTTGTTAAACTAAGAATATTCGCATAATGCATACCTTCAATCATGAGAATCAAACGGAAAAAAAAACAAATCATCAACATAAAAAGGATAATTAAAAATACTATATATATATTAAAGTTATACACAAATATACATACATATATATATATAGGTGATTAAGTCTCTCTGCTTCTCTAGTTCCTTACAGAACCCCACGGTCTGCCGTTAGAACGGGATTGTGCCGGGTTGGTGCGCTCTACCCACCACCCCACTCACTCACTCACTAACTCAAATACTTATCTTTCTTTTTAATCAATTTTTTTTGTTACTTTATAAATTAATTACTAGTTAATTATGTTCTAATAATCTCTATTCTCCCCCTCTTCCCCACATGAATATATACTGATTAAATAACTTTAGACTTAGTGGCTTGTAATCATTGGCATCTAAAATGTCTTCAAACCTAACATGGCTCTTGCCAACCTCTGACTGACTCCTACCACACCTATTAGTATTACTACTACTAGTCTCTACCACTATTAATCTACTACTACACTATTAATTACTAAAACCAAACAACACTAGTCACACTGCATAATAGATGTATCTGATACATCTGTTTTTTTCTCATATAATAAATAACATGGTTGTTTATTTATTAAATAAGTAAATTAGTACAACAAGAACCATTTGCTTTTGAATTAAAATATACAAGTTAATTACCGACTAAGTGAGTAGTAATAAAGAAGGGAAACTTATTATATATATATATATATATGATTTAAGTAAAGTATAAATAAATAGGGAATCCATGAGTGATGGGAGTTGGGACCCAGCGTCATGCTAACAAGACGGGAAATGCCTTTGCTTTGCGTGGGGGCCTCATGCCCCACGCACGTGCTTTTCTCTCTCTCTCTTTCCTCTCTTATCCCACCGATTCCGCTTCTCCACGTGTCCTCCTCCCCCCCTTCACTTTACTTTAACTTTTACTTTCACACATAATAATATAAAAATACTCAGATTACTACTACTCAACTCTTTTTAAGTCTTAACAATTGTATTAATTTTTAATCCACATCATCATAATCATGATGGATTGTTAATTAAGGATTTCACCATGATGGAATTTGTTGAATTTATAGAGGAATGAATGGAGATGAAGAAATCAAATCAGAGATGAAAGATTAGAATTAATAAGATTGATAATATTCGGTTGGATGGAGTGTTGACAATGAGAAGGGATAAGAGAAGTTAATGCTCAGCGTGGGAGTAGCTATCACTGGAGCCTGTCTATGTGTTGGACTCATATGCTTAGATGGTTTTACATTACACTGTGTCTCTCCAGGACACTCTTAATCATTCTTTGATTTTCAATGGACCCCAACTCCTACGCCTAATTTGATCATCTAATGTGCTCATTTATTTATTTATTTATTTATTCATTCATTTTTATTGTTAGTCTTTATATATATATAATTATATATCATTGTCTCTTGCTCTATTATTGGTCTATTAGCTTAAATCAGCATTAAACACTGTGATTAGTAATTTAGTACTACTAGTTGCTGGTGATGGATGTTAATGTGATTGGAAATGCATGCCAATTCCCTGACAAACATATTGTCCCCTCCCTGACTTAGTCTAATGTTAATTGATTGCTACTTTTTATTACTCCTATATTCCGTACCAATTTTTATAGTGAAAGAGCAGTAATTAATGAATAAAGAGATTTGGGTTGGTTTAATTTTCCAAGAGATCTATAGTTGATTGCCATTTCCCAAAACTAATAAACAGAGAGGAGCAGCAACAGTTTTTGATGTTTGCCATTTGGCTTCTCTCACCCATCCCCATGTGTTTTCTTTATTTATTTATTTATTTATTAATTATTATTATTATTATTATTACTTATGGTTTACAAATGGAGTAACAAGAACAAGAAGAAGGAAAGCAAAGCAAACCGCACGGACACTTGAGAGACTCAAGATCCAATGAAGAAAGAGCAGTGATTAGCAACTCCCCATAATCTTTATTTTTTTATTTTATTGTAGTACTCCATTTCTTATTTGTTACCTTTTGACCCGGTTTAACCGCATGACATGCATCACATTAAATAATAATAATAATAATAATAATAATAATAACAATGGAGTAATAAATAAAATAAATGACTTTTATTTCTCACCAACCAAATAAAAACATGACATATTAAAGAATTGAATGAGTTGAATGATGAGTGAGAGAGGAGGATGAAGAGGAGAAGGGAAAGGGGCAGAATAAATAAGTCATGCGAGCATAATTCTTTCTCAATGATTATTCATCAAACCGACATGTTAAATGGGATTGAGGCACATCCATGGCCATGGGTCCTCTTTCCTCTCATTTCATTAAATTGTTGATGTGGACTATCCAACCAGCCTCTTCTTCTTCTTCTTCTTCTTCAAAAGTTAATTATAATTATTATTATCATCATTGTCATCATTATTCATTACTGTAATTACTAAGTTAATACGGACATAAGATATAGTAATGAGACCCAACTCAACTCAACCGACCGACATATCTCAATTAGTTAATAAACAACTGCACCACATTGACCAACTTGTGGATTTTAAAAGTCAGTAAATTCAAATCTCTTAACCTTTAAGTTAATCTAATTTAATCTAATCCTTTCCTTTTTTTTAAATTTTATTTTTTTATGTAAAAACATATGAAGCTTCAAAGCAAGTTGACTTTTTCAAATGGCAAGGTTGACAAATCTGGCTGGTGTTTTGGGGTTTGCAATTGAAGCAAGAAAAGAGGTACATGGTGTACAGACAGGAAATCTCCTCTCTTGATTAGAGAAAACCTCTAGTGTCAGTCAGTTCACAGATGTCTTGGTTTCTGAGTAATTAGTGTGTGTTCATAACTTCATACAATGTGTGAGAGACAAGAGAGTGATAATATATTTTGAGATTCACATACAACAATAAACAAAAGAAAGAGAGCAGCAACATGAATAAGAAGTTAAGAACATGCATGCATGGGAGGGGCATATGGTAGAGTGATAGAGATGCATTGACCGGTAAGATGTACTCTAGTTGTAATGCATATGCATATTATTAATGTAAATAGAAACAGAAGACAGGACTAGTAGTGTGGAGGACCAGATAGATAGATAGATGCAAAGGAAATACGGTGGAGAAGAAGATCAAAAGAAAACAAAGAAAAGGATTATTATTATCATTATTGATATTGAAGACAATACAATGGAATGGCACAGAGTTACATCCTTCCAAGCCAACAGGACAATGCCCATTAAGAGGGCACCATGCTCCTCATTACTGCTCCTCTGCTCCACCACCTCCCTCTTGTCTCTCTCTTGTCTTTCCCTTCTCCCAATTCTCACTTGCTATTTTTATTTTTCTAACTTACCATTACTTCTCAATGTTCTCATTCACCTCACTGCCACATTTAAATAAGTATAGCATTTTCAATTTTTTTTATTTTAATTTTTATCTTTATGCTTAAAAAGAAACTCCTTCTATCTCTCTGTGTCCTGTCAGCACCCAGTCAAACAAGAGTTTAGAGAGAGAGAGAGAGAGATGGAGAGATGGAGGGACCCATGGATGTATTGAAGTAAGGCACCCCAAAAAGTGCAAAAATATAGAATAGGGTGGGGGCCAAATGAAGATATGGGGGTAGGATTAGACCAATTTGGAGGTTAATGCATCCCTCCCATCAAAATGACTAGCCCTCTTCCTCATGTCCCCATCCCACTAGAATTTGATCAATGCTTAGCTGTAGTGAAAGTTAACTTTTAGTTTGCTCACAATCACTTCACTTGGTCCACCATCTCGCAAACACACACAACACACATATAACACATAACACATTATCTTCCTCTTTCCCTTCTATACTTCTATCTATCTATCCAATATAATTAATTTAGACTTAATTAATTCCATCCATTCTAATTGATACGCTTCACCAAACACGGAATTCTTAATTTTTGAGGAATCAACCCAGAAAATGAGGCTATGAGTGTTTCTTTGACTAGGTTTTGCATAAGAAAGTAATGAAGAGGAGGAAGAAGAACATGGGATGGGATCAATGTCATGACTCATGTGAGGTGGGAAAAATTGGGACCCAACAAGTCTTGGACGACACTGTTTGGAATGACTATGACCATGCAATGTTAATAGTGACCGCGTGCATACGACGCCAACGCCAACGCCAACAGTCATCCCCAATACATTTGGTGCTTCCTCTTCTCACGTCCAACATCCTATCTATCTATCTATCTATCATTCATGATAATTTATACTTAATAATAATAATATAATAATACTAAATTTGATAGTGTACCTAATATATATGCTCTCTTATTTCATGATGCTTTTGTAATTAGTGCTCCAAGTTCCAACATCCGAGGAAAGTATGCAATTTGAGATTATTTCAAGGGGTTATGTGAAAGAAGGATGAACAGCTGGCAAAGGAAGGCGCCCGCCTCGGCGTTCCCGCCGCGCGTGGACCAGCTCAGAGTGGGTCCCAGGCCTAATCTGGACAACCACGAAGCGACGGCGGATGATTTGATGCTTTCCTGGATATCAATCTTTTCAAGTTCCCACCTTCCTAATAAACAAACCATTAATAAATGATGTATATATATATATTTATATTTTCTGGTTTGAAAAAAAAAAAATTTATATTATTGTTGTGATTAGTACTGCTACTACTAATTTGTGATTCTTAATGAACAGTGTTGAGTAGTAGGCAGTACAAAGCCACCCATTTTTGTGATTTGATGTGCCAACATACTGGCAACCATCTATATAGCCTTTTAAGCCTCAAAGAACTTCATCCAACCAAGCCATATTCATAGACGCACCAACCCTTGACCAGGTGGTCCTTTTTGGAGCAGCCATTGAAACCTATCAATTCAGTCCAACTAGACTAAAAAAGAGGAGTGGGCAAAAAAGAAATAAAAACAGTTGCTGGTGGGCATGCAACACCACAGTCCACAGAGACCATTTTATTTTTGCACATTGATTCATAGAGAGCAGCAGCTGCAGTGCTTCACACACAATTAAATATGGTTCAGCACATTAGATTAGACTGGCTCTACCACAAGAAGAGGTCTCTTTACTTACTTCCATTGATTCCTGGGCCACTTTTGCAGCCACTGGTTGGAAACTATGATCAATTTCACTTCATCATCTGTTATTCCTATAGTTCAACTCATTTCAACTCAAAAGAAAGAAAGAAAGAAAGAAAGAAAGAAAGAAAGAAAAAGGAAGACAAGAAAGAAAGCAAGATACATTGGGAGATGAAGAGGGACCCCAACATCACTCTCCACTCACACACGGACACACACACATAGTCTACAGCCCTTTTTGAGAACCTTGGTGGGCATGAAGATTCCAACTTCCAAGTGCCATTAGATTAGACTGTGAGTTCCACGCTTCCACTAAAACCAGTCCCCCACCCCTCTATCATTGTATCAGTGTCCAGTGCACACGTGCAGCCCATTTTGTATTTTTCCTCTTCATCTTTTTATGGAAGACTTGGATTTGAATGAGAGAAGCCAACAACTGATGGTAGACAAATGGAGGTGGCTTTTTATTCACAAGAGAAATGAATGAATAAATTTTTAGAGAGAATCAAAGACAGGAGAGAGGACTCTTTCTCCTCTTCTTTCAACAATTAGGTGCTGGTGATATAATCATGGCAGACACTAAGCAATACAATGAGTGGGAGATTAGAATTTAGAATCACAAAGTCAAGAACCATAATTTGTTTAGCCTCCAAGGGACCCAACCACCCAACTCGGTAGACCAGCAAGATTTCCTCTATCCATGTATCTCTCTCTATCTGAAAGGGACTCTTCCTGGCCCTTGTTTTACATTGCTTGTTTACACTCAACAGCCTCCACCTTCTATCTTTGGGGCCACTAGAGATATTTCAAAGACATCCATTATTCTTATGGAGAACAGCTTTTTCATACAGCCACTAGATAATAACCAACATTTATTGTTCAATAATCACTAGAATGAATGAAAACCATCAGTGAATCAAATGTCCCAACACCCCCTGCTCAACGGCAATCTTATACTATACTAACTCTCAAAGCTAATAAAGCTAAAATAAATCACAAGATTGTGTCCTAGTATATCATTAGAAACTAATCCCCATGTTCATAAGCAACAAAGTAGGTAGGATGATGAAATATGGCGCCTTTATCTTATTCATATCCTCAAAGTCTATGGTGTTAGGAAAAAATAGTTGTCATTCTTGATAAAAGCATAATGAACGGCAGGAATGCGGTGAAGCAGCAAATGCAATTATAAATGTGACGTAAACCAATAATATATCCTCACACTGCCGAACCGAGACCATTTTATTGGTCCATCTGGAACTTGGAGTCCATAAGGATCAATAGAATAGTGAATTGTTGCATGCTGATTATCATTCTCAAGGCAACAGGTGGTAAGTTCTTAGAAAATGGTAGTGCCGTAATATTAACAAGTACAACAGTATTGATACTTTTTTTTTTAGCAAAAAGAAAGAAATGTGATGCTCATGCACGGTGAAGCTAAAGTAATTAGGCAAAAGAAACTTATATAGTCTACAACAGCGTAAAGGTTAGATAGCTGTAATCTTCATCTTAATGGAAACCAGATTCTCCGGGATTTTTTTGCCTGGAAATACGCTTTTGGGATGTGGAAACACACCTAATAAGTGATGGCAGTATGTCACACCAGTCACAATGTCAAAACTAAAACGAGACAACTTTAATGGCAACTGGTGCAGGTCACAAGGGACGATGGATTTGGCTCAAGAAATGAGTATATGGCTTAATCTTAAAGCACTAAATAAACTTGTGTAAACTCCCATGCTATTTTCTATCATATGATGATCTACATGTGTGTATGTGCATGCCAATTACAGGGAAAGTGAGGTATCTTCTTATGCGAAAAAAACAATAATCTTACAACAAATTTGAGTCCAATTATTTTAAGCACCAAGTAGTAGAAGTGACTATGGTGATATCGAATCTTATCTGTGAATTATGTCTACAATAACTGTCATCTCATGCATCTCCTTTCTCAATGAAAAAACTTGTTCCATTTTCTAGCCAAAGTTAAGCATCAGAGAATTAAAAAGATGACAAAAAAAGCTCAACATGAACTGTGAACTAGTACAAAGTTTTCAGGGGAATCAAATACAATGATATTCTCCACCCAGTGCCCATACTTATATACAGAAACCCAATCGTGTACCAGCTTCAAGAATTTCTTTTGACCGGTGTAGATTCAAAAGTAGTGAAGCTCCAAATGCAAGTACAGAGTAACTCAAAATATGGAAGGAAGACAAAAGTTAAAAATACAAAATGAATGGGTCAAACAGCAAAAAAAAATACGGGCAGAATCAAGTAACAGAAAATAAAAATTTTCTGTTACTCTGTACATGAGTAATAGCAAAGAAAAAAAATTATGCCTATATATCACAGCACAAAAAAGACAAAAACCAAGAGGAAGAGTATCAGAATAGCAAATATTTTAATTAAAAGCCACCTGTTTGATGATATCTGAGTCAGATGCTTTAGCAAAGCACTGCGGGCACCCTCTACATTAGTCAATGAATCATCCATGTTATCATCAATCCTGCATGTAGTATATGTTAAATTGCTATTTCAGGTATATGTGCAACCTAAGAAAAGAAAATGACACTGTAAAATTGATGGCTCACAGAAACTTTTTTCTTTTTAACAAAGCTCACATAACTTTCAAAATGAGAGTACATAATGATGATATTGACAAAAATTGCATATAGGTCCCAACTCCAAAGCAGGTAAGATTTAACTTTTATAATGAAGTATGGTGTAAGAAACCTACAAAGATTTATGAAATTATAAAACAAAATATGACAAGTAGCAAGTTTATTGAACTTAAATAACAGAATCCATAGCAGAATAGAGAAATATAATTATCCTACTAATAGTGGAACATAGTTTTGTGGCTATGAATGTTCGGATTCCTCCTTTCTATTCATTGACCATCAATGCTGTTGCAGAGATAAGATGTTCATACGCTCAAAAACAGATGCATTTAAGAAACATCCAAAATTAAACACGTCGATTTGTCTAACTTTAACCTGAAAAAATTTGACCACCTTATTGAGTGATGTTTTAACTATAATGATTAGAAAATATAAAAAAACATATGTGGCTGAATAAGAATAAATGTGATCAGATAAAACATGCCATGGTATAACTGAAGGGAATGATGACCTGATAGCCAACTCGCCCTGTTGAGCAACCATTGTCGCCAACTGGGTAAATATGCCGCCTAGTTCAGATATTGTTGATTCTACATTTTGAAGAGCAACTGCACGACTTTGTGTATAGTTCTCCTGACGAGGAACCACTTGCTGCATCATGGACATTTCAGGGTGATGCAATGATGTGCTTTCTGCAGCTAATCGTCGCCTAATCCGGCACAAACTTGAAAGTCAGTTATATCATACAGATAAACTTATTGGAATATATAAATAACTTCATGCTCTGAAAACAAAAATTTGAACAGCATCACACGTGGCATTCTGACACATGAGAAATCAAAAGGCAAAGATAATCAATGAGATGAGAGTAGGTAAAGTTAAGACAATCATGAAACATTTGAATGGATTTTTGAAATGCTGATCACATGTTCTAGTCTCATGCTTCATTTCTTGTAAATTGATTTTGATTGTTCTTGACCATATCTAGCAGCTAATTGCATGTATATCAAAAGAACTCATTAATGTCAAACAACTAGTTAATGAATCGAGAATTATATCTAAACATAGGCTGTTTGCTGCTTTCATTCTTTCAAGTTACCTCAGAAATGTTCTTTTCCCTATAAGCTCGACAGAACAGGCAACAATTAACATGGGGAGAAGCAAAGCAAAAGGGGCAGAAGCAAGTCATCAAACAGTGTACACTTGTTAATTAAAGGTCCAACTTTGGTTTTGCATCCTGATTCCAACTTATAAATCTTCGCTCACACAACGAAACACATCTTGAAGGAGGCAAGCCGGGGCCAACTTGCAACAGACACCCAAAAAAGTTTACAAGTAAAAGCGATGAACAAAGTGACCAGGCTGCCGTTTTCACAAGGCAAATGCTTGAATATTTAAAAGGTCTGGATTTGTTTGTGCATGATACTATGATCTGATCAGTGGTACATAGACATAGGTCATGCCATGGTCAACTAATTAAAAAGAGTTGAAGTAATGGGAGTAGCTTAAAAAATTTTGAGATGTGAGAGAATGACAATTGATTCTAGGACAATATGATGTTCACTGTTGAAGGGTAGTACTGTCATTTGCTTTTCATTCACACACTTGCATTTTTCTATAAAAGATTATCTATGAGAGATTATAGCAAATGATCCCATACCTCCGGCCATTTCAAAAAAAACACATTCAAGATCCTTAAACTTAAATCTCAAACAATATCCTTTAATCAAGGGCAATCATTCAAAGGTTATCTCTGCCCCGCAATATTTAAAACAAGAGATGGCACAAAAGCAATGGTAGGAGCATACCTCAGCTGGTTTCCTTGCTGAAGACCATTCACGGGTGCGCTGTAGAGAAAAGAAAATACGGTTACTTAGATAATATTTGCTATCAACTAACAAAAACATCTATCATTCAAAAACCTAAAAGAATACATATAAAAAAAATAAAAAAAAAATGAAACTTCCTTCAAATATCATAATCAAATGGTCTTAAGATCCACACTGCATGGTCAACATTATAGTATCAAAATAACAAAAACATCATAAAATCCATGATAAAAAGGTAAGTACAAAGCATAGAGAAATTAAAATTTTTATAATTTAAATGCATGCTACCTTGAATAGAAGTTGAAAATCAGGCAAGGGTCATTCAAATATAAGCTAATTATTCAATAATTAATCAGGAAAGAGTCATTCAAATTTATCCAGAGATTAACCGGATCACATAACACATAAAACAACAAACAGAGCTTGTCATATTTGCATAAAAGCAGATAACCATACCAAAAAGAAGACAGCAAAGGGAAACATACAACTATTGACTTCTGATACATATATGCCCAGGTTTATGAACTAAAGATCAATTTACAGTTGTAAACATACACTGAGGATGGCAGGGGAGTTGCCGCATTTGACCAAGGAGGTGGCTCACTGACAGTTTTGGGTTGATGCATGAGTGGGTTCTCTCTTGATGCATTTGTAGAGAAAATTTGCTTCCTGTTTTCATGAGCTTTGAGGTTCTGCAAAGCAATAAGTTGGACAGCATATTAAAAAGAAAGTCTGATATTGAAAGGTAGAAAATTTCAGAATGGACAACCTCTGTCCTTGCCGTTAAGACATCCTTAAACTGCTTTGTAGCTCCCATTAGTCTGCTCTTCAAGTCATCACATATAGTTGTGGCATGGACCACTCTGTCCTTTGAGCTATTCATATCAGCTAATTCTGTGCTCTGGAGGACTTGCAAATCTGATATCGAAATATTGAGTGCAGTGATGTCATTCTTTATTATGGCTGAAAGTTCTTGTATTTCCACGGTTGGGTCATCAAACATGGATGACCTTTTGGCAACTGCAAGTGAAGCCGTATAAAATTATTCTTCTTATTCTTTTGAATTAGGTGATGATTAATAGTTATCAGTTATACAAGATGCAATGCTAACAATCACTTGACAAACTTAGAGAAAAACAAACTGAGAAACAACTTATATTTCAATCACATCTACGACCATACTGGAATGAAATCTAGTGAAACACAGCGAAGTGAATCATCAAATTCATCTGTTAACAAAAGAGCATGAAGCTTAAATACACTAGATTTGATCTCAAAGTGAGATCTCACAGTATGCAGCCAAAATTTCCAGCATTTGTTTTTCGAAAACAAAATTCTAGATCTCGTCCTCGAATGATTACAGGAATGTCCTCAAACATTGGATGTCAATCGCCATCGAATTTAGGGGAAAAATGAGCAGGATGTTATCTACGATCGGACAAGTGTCGGAAAAAAAGAAAGCAATGGAGAAAAGGATTACATTTGGACAGTTTGGCGATCTTCTGGGAAGTTTCATGGATCCCCAGCCCGATTCTCGACGCCTTGCGGTTGAATTCGGATCGTGATGCGATGGGATCCGTCTCCAAGGACAGAGTTGCATCCTTCACCGGCAGCGGATCGGCGGCGAGCCCATGCGCCTTCTTCAACGTCTCCGAGAAGGATCTGAACTCCGTGGTGCGATCCCGGTAGGAGGAGAGCGAGGACGCCATGAGAGAACAAGAAGAAGAGCTCGAGTGTTTGCAAATGGAATTCCAGTTCCTTCAGTTCGATCTCTGATCAAAGGGACGGGCGCGAAAGCAATGCGTTGCCCGCGCACGGGCCCATGAGGAATATTATTAGGCCCAGCCCATTTCTACGGCCCATTTGACAATGAACGGTGAAGATCGAGAGATCGAAGCATGTGTCCTCCTCCATCAACCGTTCAATCTATTCTAGGAAGTTACTGCAAGTAGCTTCACTTGCGTCACAGCTACTAAGGTGAATTTAGCTTAAAATGTAACAATTAATTAAAATAATCTTAAAAAAATTATTTGATATAATTCCCTCAAAATATTTTTTTTTATTCATTTTAAACTTTTTAAAACAAAAATTAATAAATTTTGGGAGTTACAAGTGATTATATACTCGGATTACAACAAACCAAATAAACAGAATCATATACATCATTCATACTTTTGGGAACCACAGAAGCACTACTATAATTTAAAATGCAATATTGTCATTTATATATTATTTCCCTTACAATGCAATTAAAATATGGAAAAAACAAACCACCTTGTAATATTATAAGTCCAAATTTGTTCAATTACATATAAAAACTCTCTTCACATGATTCTAGACTTCCAAACTTTAGCCCATTTTCTATTGAAACCAATCACTGCCATGGTTGTTTCATCCATCCATCTTAAACTTATGTAGAAACAATTAGAAAATGTAGAAATTGTCAAGTATTTATGCCAATTGACAGATAAATAATGCTTTGTATTATGATATTTCAATGTCTAAAAAAAAGAATACACTAACGTTACACTTTACCACTCTCAAGTCTATAATAGCACTCCCGCTTGAACCTACCCGTTTGCATTGCAAGCAAACAACATAGAAATTTTCTGCAAAAATGTTGACAAATTGGATGTCATTAGCATATAAATTTTCAATGGAAAATACATTAGTAGATTTTTTTTAAGAGAAAAGGCATCAAGTGTCATTACTTTGTACATTTTCCATGGAAACACATTACTAGGTTTGCTCAAAAGAATAAGCATTGAGTCACTTACAGCAAAGCAGCTATGCCATCTTCATTAACAATTCATAAAGTTTTTTCTGTAGAAAGCCATCCATAATGCAGACCATGATCCCAACATCAACAAACTTTTCATCATGTTCATCTTTCATTTATTTGTTATAGGATTCCAAGCAATTATTAAAGAATCGTATTTCCTGATGCAATTGAAATATCATGAATTATGAGAACTTCACAGGAATGAATATGAGCAGATTTGTAACCAAATATGCATTAGTGAGCACCTTAAGAGCAAATCTGACATCTGAACCATCTATCTGTAGGGTCACTCTCTTCTGTTTAATTTCTTTAGATTGGCCAACATTTAAAAGCCCCTGAACATTCATGCAAGTATTGTTACGTACTGAATAATGAATAACTTGAATATAGCAAATCCCAAGTATAGGCTTAACCTGATCACTCAATGCTCTACACATATTTGTAAATTCAAGCATTCCTACCGGAGGGATATGGCTGTCCTTACAAATTTCTGAATAAGAACGGTTGAGCTGTTGTGGAAACAAAAAACATCATTTGTTAGCAGTATAGAGACTTGTACTCTGTGTGTTAATAATTTCAGCAATTGAAGCAAACTTGCCTCTCCAAGCGTCGTAGCATTTTTCTTGCATTGCCAGAAGAATTTCACTACAGAGCACAATATAATCTGCATATGGAACATGGTTGGAAAGATATGATTACTGCTTTGTGAAGTGTTTTCCTTTTTATTCAACTGGAGGAAAGACATGGGATGCTTGTCTAATTTGAATGTAAGATTTATCTTATTTTACCTGTTGGTGTTGAGGAAGAGATTGTATTGTATCCACTATCAATGGCTTGAAAGCCCTGGACAACGCAATGTCCATATGATCAAATCTTACCTGCAATCAAGCAAATCATTTCCCTTGTATTGGAAAAATTACCAATGCATATGCACATGATGGAAATTCTTAGTCAGCAGTACATTATTTTATTCAGACAGCTAGGTCAGAAACTTGTGTATGCTAAATATCAAGGAAGAGGAATTATCAGAAGAGGAATCTACAGATAGTAAAAGAACAGAGGAATTGCCTTAGGTATTTCTACTTGTGAGCATCAAAATCTAAAACAAGTAAAACTTATGTCACTTACAATTTTAAGCTCTTCCTTGTTGGTAGCAAGCCTCAGTTCTGCCTCAAAAACTTCAATTGCACTTCTGCATTAAAATGGAAGACCATGAATTCTAGCCTCAACAAGAAATGCAGGAACTAAAATTACAAACACACATCTAAGGAACACCAGTCACATACTTGATTAAATTCTCTATAACAAGACAATCAACAAAATGCAAGAGGATGCTCGAGTTTACCTGCAAACATCAAGAGCTTTTCTCATGTCCCCAGAAGCAGCCGCTACTTTCTGAGCCAATTTTAACCATTATTAAGCATGTTCAATAGAGAAATAAATAATGTGTCTGATGTTATAGTACCATAATCAAAGGATGAACAGTTGCTAGAAACAGAATAATTTCAAATTTATCATACAAAATACAAAATTGGTATCAAAATAACTCATATATAGGAAATGAAAAAAAAATGAAAGAAAACGCTAGGCTTACTCTTGCACAAAATTCAAGTGCTATTGGTTCAAAGATGTCATATCCAAGAGCCTGAAATTATAAGAGGAAAACAATGCAACATTAGTTCATCTGCATGAGGAAAAACAGCGAAAGCATCATCCACAAGCGACTGAAGGAAGATAAGAATAAGAACAACAATGAAAGCAGCTTCAATGGATAGTAGCTGCAACAGAGCATAAGACTTACAATCAGCCTCTGCTGGATAATCTTGAGGATCTGATCTTTAGAATATGCACAGTATGCCACAACATTAGGCTTACCTGACTCAAAGAAAAACACACAGGAACTCAGTAACAAATGTCAACCTTATTTTCAGAGTGTATTGTAATGAGTTTTCAGGCAGAGTCCATACTGGAAACATTGTTACATCATTGTTGTCTTATTGCAAAGGCTTTCAAGTTATACTTGTTTCAAAGGGTTATACACCATGAAAGAAATGTAATTCACTTGCTAATGCACTCATATAGTGACTGAAATGAAGTTAGAAATAAGAAACAAGTCATTAAACTCACAATTCAGAGATTCAAGCCTTGGAAGAAACCGATCTGCTAGGTCTATTGCATTTGCTATTCCTGGAGCAAAGATATCAAAAGGAAAAGTTAATTCTCAAATTCAATACCTTTCTTCTACAAGTAGATATATAAATGAATTGAATATCCATTTACATTTAATTACAACACCAAAAAGAAATCTCTTGCAGTAAAGGAAATTTTCTGAGGTTTGCTCATCTATTATCATGATATCCTTGTGCCCATAGACTTCTGGTGCCCTTTGTGATAATGAATAAGGAAATATGTAAGTTAAAGAAACATACCTATTAGTATACATTGAGAGTAAGGAAGAGTTGAGAGCATGAAAAGATCATGAAGCACTTGATGATCTCTTGTTCTCAAGTAGTCCATCTCATCAACGATGATCATCCTGCCAAATTAACAAGTTACATTGATGAGTTAAAAAGAATTAGAGATTTCTTACTTCAAAGTCATTGATTCTATGAACATAGTGAGAAAGACCGCTCTACATAGAATGATTTATAGAATTCTAGTACAACTCAGAAGTTGCACAAAGTGAACACAATGTTCTTTTGAAAAAATAGAACCAAAAAATCTGCAATATTATCTAAATAAATAACTAAAAGAAACCAGGGTCTTCTGGGAAATAAAAAAAAACTAGCAGATAAGGAATAAAACAAATTCTGAACAGTTATACAGTGAAAATTTGAAGAAAAAAAATGTTATGCACTGCATAAGGATGCAAAATATAAAATCTATCTGATACAAACATGGATAATTCACAAAAACTAAGCAAATTCTATGTGGAAACACTGTTTTTATTCCTTACATCATTTTCCCAGAAGACAATTGTCTCTTTTGAGAATAGAGTTTCTGGAGGTCTTGAAGAGGTGAGCAACTATTATTCCTCAAGTGAGGATGGAATTTTTCAATCACCTACATAAAGACCATTCAAGAAAAAAGAAGTCACAATAATCACAACCAAGTTACAGAATTCTTCCAACAATTTGATCAGGTACCTTGCTGAAAATTTCAGATGCCTTTGTGAGCAAGGTACAGTTAATGGATAATACTTCTGGTGTCTGAAATCCGGCCTGGTGGCTTGAAAATAGTTAGATTTTTTTCCCCAATGAGGATGTTGAATAATATGCCATACAATAAAGCAAAGACAGCATACCTCTTTTGCCCACAGCACAAGAAGCTCTTTCACTTTTTTAACAGACAATGACTTTCCAGTTCCAGGGCATCCACACACATACAAGCTTCCTGATTTATCTTGTTCGATGCAAGTTTTACAAAAATCAAGAATACTTTTTTGTTCATCTTCACGGCATACAATGTTATATGGGGCCGAGGCCACATGGAGTGCTTCCTTCACAGCTTGGATCTGTGTAGGATCTGCATAGTTTGGAAGAGAAGAAAAGGAACAGTTCAACACATGAGATCACATAGACAAGAGCCTATAGCCGAGGAGATTGGGGCTATAGCGGGATAACAAAAACAACAATATTAAGGTTCCAGTAAGAATCTAAAATCTATTAATAATCCCAACTTTCCTCGTCTGAACAAGTTGCCCGGAGTTGCAAAATTGAAAGAACATTAGAAAGAAGAAGAATAATGACTATAATTTCAAGGTGGTCAATGCTATACTGACATGGGAAATCCAATCTAAAAATACTCGAGATCAATAGCTATGTCTAAAAGGAAACCAATTGCACGAATTTATAAGACCTGGAATATAGAGCACTCAAAAGACAGAGTTAAGGACCTCTTGGGTTCCATGTGGACCTCTGAAAGCAGGGATCAGAGGATCTCTCCTCCCTCAAAATTTTCGGAGAGGACACCACCATGGGTTCTCCATTGGAATCATCACAGCACTGCTGCAGATCCAATTTTATCTGAAAAGAGTTCAATCCCTCCATTACTCTTCAAATCAATGCAAACCACCATGAGGGTAAGAATTATTAAAAAAGAAAAAAGATGAACAAATCTAAAAATAACTCACTTCTCCTTTAGAATCCACTATAGCATTGCTGGATCTACGAGGAGGTATCCTTTTAGCAGGAGAGGGAACGTTCTTGATCGAGCTCCTCAGCGCTGATTGAGATCTAGATCGCTTCCGGCTGGTGGATGAACCCTGGCACCTCCCAGCAATCTCTAGATCATCGACGACGGCAGATCCAAGCTCGGAGGCCGATGAAAAGCTCGGAATTTTGCTCCCTGGCATCGTCGGGGATTCTCTCTGCTCGTCGACTCGAATTCAGATCTGAGAACAGTGATGAGAGGGTTGATAGAATACAATGAACATGGCCGCTGTTTGGGCGGGAAATAACGTGAAGATTTTTTTTTTTCCCGCCATCTATTCGCGCTAAATATGTAAAATTATTATTTAATCCTTACTAATAAATAATAATAATATTAATTAGGTTGCATTTTTTAGAAAAGACCTTCACTGAAATAACAAATTAAAAATGGATACTATCTTGGAGTTATTAATTTTGACAACTGGGGGTTTGGAGGATCTCCGAATTATTAAGCTCATTCTGTTCCTATTCGAAAGTATGACCGGGTTGGCGACTAATTTTGCAAAAACTTGCCTTTATTCTAGCAAGATGGGGGAGCTCCCGCAGGTAGGAGCTGCTGCTACTCTCAATTGTGATGTTAGCTATCTTCCAGTGACTTATCTTGGAGTTCCTATTGCGGGGAGAAGGCCTCGTAGACAGGATTGGGAGGAGTTGATACAAAGAGTGCGGAGGCGGCTTTCATCCTGGAAGGTTAGGCACCTGTCTTTGGGGGGCAGATTGACGTTGGTTAACTCTGTCATGTCTGCAATTCCAACGTATTGAATGCCCATATTTAGACTTCCGGAATGGGTTATCAAAAAGTTGGATTATTTTAGGCGAGAGTTCCTGTGGTCTGGGCAGGATATTGAGCACCCTAAATGTCTTTTGGTTGGTTGGAAGAATCTGTGCCGGCCGCATGAGCAGGGGGGTTGGGGTGTATTGGACTTGCGAGTCTTTAATTCGGCTTTACTGGGGAAGTGGTGGTGGAAGTTTTTGATGGACAATAACTGGTGCGGGGCGACGGTTATACAATTCAACTATGGGTTAGTCAGATGGCATCTTTTCCCTAGGATATCGGGTAGGATGTCTTTCTTCTGGAAAGGGGTTACTGGCTGTCTACAGGCGTTTAGAGGATGCATCGGGCACTTCATCAATTCGGATGAGACAACTCTTTTTTGGAAGGATCGTTGGCTTAATGGAGTTACTCCTAGTTATTTGTGGCCGGAGGAATTTCGTCGAAGTAATTTTCCTAATGGTACAGTTTGGGAGTTGTCTTTCCTACTTGAGGGCTTGCCATTTTCTGCTAACGCCTGTGTGTCACAAGTTTTGGAACGCTCACAAGTGCATAGGGGGATAGGTGTGATAAGAAAAGTTGGGCGCTTACAGGTAATGGTCTTTTCTCATCTAAATCCTTCTATTGTTTTCTTAGTGACGGCGGCGTCAGATGTCCAGCTGCGGGTTTCTTTTGGCGCAAGCCTTGCCCCCAAAAAATTACTTTGCTTAATTGGCTTGTGTGGAAGAATAGGGTCCTCACTTTGGAGAATTTAGCGCGGAGAAAATGTAACAAACTGCCAACCGCTACTTGTGTCTTTTGTCATTCAGCGATTGAAACGGTGGATCATCTCTTCCTGAGTTGTCCTTATGTTCGTAGAATTTGGGATTACTTTGTTTTATTGTTTAAGTTGCCTGAACCTTCCTCCTCGGTGGACGATCTTTGGGTCGCGTGGAGGTGAACGGTGCAACCCTCGCTCAGTTTTTTGGGTATTTATTAGTGAAAGCACTTGTGTGGACTGTTTGGCTGGCCAGAAATGATATTGTCTTTAATGTCAATGTTGTGCCTGATCATACCCTTATCATCAAAATTGATCGCTTGTTATTGTCCTGGTATTTTAACTATGCATAGGGAAACAAGCGGAAACTTGAGGAGGCCATGGGGAACGTCCGCCGTAGCCTGGACTTTCTGGGTTCATGATCTGATGCGGGTCCTGAGGAGCCGCCGGCCGAGGAGGCGCCAGAGCTGTAGATGATCTTGAGTACTATCTTGGTTGGTGGGTGGCTGGGTGCGAGGAGGCCTTCTTTTTTTCCTTTTTCCCTGTGTTGTTTATGTTTTCTTGTTGTTGGTTTGTTTGCTTTTTGTACCACCTCTAGTGGTCGGTCTCATCTGTTGGTGAAGACTTGTATCATGTTTTCGCTTTGGTTTTATTGAAGTGGTTTATCCATCTTTTCAAAAAAAAAAAAGAAGAACTATTCATGCACAAGATGTCTTGATCTTAATAGCATCCCAAACTTTCTAGCGAAGCCTTATCAAGAAAATTCTTAGTCACAAACAATTAAAAATTCATGTGAGGTAAATATGTAAGTTTGATCTTTCTAGAATCGACACACAAAGCTCTATTAAAAAAATACATCATACCATAAACCATTAAACATCAAAAGAGAAAAATAGAGAAAAAAATAATTTCTCAAAACATAAAAAAAACAAAAATAATCAAAAGGCATATGTTTCTTTCACTTAGTGAGTACCTAATTTCCTTAAAAACAAAGAAAAAAAATTTTGACTTCAAGGTTTGAAAAATTTTTTGATTAAAACCCAAAACCTTTAATTTTAGAACTTTATCAAAGATAGAAATTAACTTTTCCTTCATAATAATCAACAATTCACTAGATTATTGTTTTATCCAAACCAAACCCTAGCCACAATAAGATACTAATCCCCTTACCCCAAACCCTAAGAAAACCTCAGGGTCCGTTTGATAAGGTACAGCACAGCACAACTTCTCTTGTTCTTTATTTGGTTTGTTAAAAAGTTGAAAGTACAGCACAAGCGGATGTCAGAGTACAACACAAAATAGTTAAAAATTTTGCACCACCAAAACCTCGGTACAAAAGTTTTATCGTGGTACAACACAACTAAAGACTAAATTACCCTTAATAAAGAATAAAAAATATAATCATGTATATCACATCCCAAGACGCTCATCAGGTCTAATCAAGTCTAATCAATTTTAATAATATAATATTTTTTTAAATGTAAGATCGATATTTTAAAATTAAAATTTTAAATCATAAAAATTAACATAAATTTTTTAAAATTTTTCGATTTAAAAATTAAAATTTTAAATTGTATAAAAAATAAATATAAATCTCTTTATATCTTATATTCCTGAATCATAGATATGATTTTCATAGATATATCAAACATATTAGCAATCTCATATAAAAAATAATATTATTTAACTGATTGATATATTAACATGAATTTATCTGTATTTTTTAACAAAAAATTAATTTTGCATATATTTTGAAAATTTTAAAAAAATATAATTATGATTTACTAAATTGATTAATTATAAAAAATTAATTAAAATATTGAAAACGATATATTGTTGTGAAGTTGTTTATGGTAAAACAAACATAAGATAATATAAAGGGTATTATAAGTAATTTTATAATATTTTTGTCTAATACTCGAGAAGTTATCCATAGAATATTGGTACAAGACAAATAGTTGTGTTGTACCACAACTACTTGTTCTGTTCTATATTGCTTGTGCTGCCAAATGTTCCCAAACAAACCCCAAGCAACCATCAAAAACAAAAATAGGACAAGACCCCAAAAATAATTTTAAAAAAAAACTAAATCAACAAACACAAGTAAATGAAAAACACTACAAATTAAAATTCGGAAACAAACAACATAAAAGGGGAAAACCCCAGAAAAAATTTGGCAAATTCGGTCATTAGACATCCTTTCAATTGGGAACTCACAAACCTGATCAGCTTCAATGTGAGAAAAACCTAGAAGAAGATAGTGACAGAAGAGGAGGGGGGAAGGGAGTCGGTGATATATACTAATTAATATATATATATATATATATATATATATATATATATATATATATATATATATATATTATTTTCTTAAAGTAAAGGGGTCGGCGATATATACTAATTAATACTCTTTAGATTGGAACTTTACCCTTTAAATTCCTGTTGCTAGAGGTTTTGGACTTAAATGGCTTTCTTGGGTCCATGCTATTCTTAGCACCGCAAAAACTCAATTCATCATTAATGGAAGTACCCAGGGTTATATCAGATGCATAAGGGGTCTGAGGCAAGGCGATCCCTTATCTTCTCTGCTCTTTGCCTTTGCTGCTGATGTTCTGAGTGCTATGTTCTCTCATGCGCTTAGATCCAAAGTTCTTGTGGGCGTTCCACTGAATCAGTCGGGTAACATCTGTCGTTTTGAATATGCTGATGACCTTCTAAACTTTTTTGTTGGAGGACAAGATGACCTTCATATCATCAAACTTATCATTTACCTTTTTGAGGGGTCATCTGGTTTATCCATTAATTATTCAAAAAGCTGTTTGTACTATACAAACTTTGGCTTCCAACCACATAATTCCTCTGCTAGAATCCTAAATTGTTGTAGAAATTGTCTTCGTATTACTTACTTAGGGATTCTACTCTCTGGCTGGAGACCAAGACGATTAGACTGGGCTAAGCTCACTAGTATGGTTCGCTCTAGACTCACACCTTGAAAATCAAATTATCTATCCCTTAGAGGCCATCTTACTCTCATCAACTATGTTCTCTCTACCGTCCCATTCTACTGGATGTCAGTTTTCAAACTTCCTATTTGGGTGATCAAAGAAATTGATAAAATTCAAAGAGACTTCCTTTGGAAAGGCCCTGACTTGGGTCCCAAAGGAATCAGATTAATTGGTTGTAATATGATTTCTAGACCTCGTGACATGAGAGGCTGGGGAATTCTCAAACTCCAGGAATTCAACAAAGCTTTGTTAAGGAAGTGGTGGTGGAAATTATCCTGTTTCCCAAACAGTTGCTTGGCTAAAATCATTCATTCTAACTACTCTACCAGTGATCCATATGGACTCTTGTTTCACTCTCCTCCTATAAATAAATCTTTTTTTTTTTTGCTGGAGTGACCTCCATCTTACGTGCATTCTGCTCCTGCCTAAACAAAACTATTAGAAGTGGCTCTAACACCTCTCTTTGATTTGATCGTTGGCACGCTGGGCTTCTACTCAAAGATCTCTGCCCGTCCCTCTTTTCCCAATGCACCATTCCTTGGATAACTATCAGACAATTTTCCCAACATTTAAACAACCCTGAAATTTTATTCTCCACATACTCTCTTGATATGTTATCTTCACTCTTTGAAATTAGCCCTGATTGTTCTTTTAATCAGGACGACATTACCTTATGGGCTCCAGAAAAAGTAGAAATTTCACAGTCAAATCATTATACAAATTTCTTATCGATGGTGGATTGTGAAGTTCGCATTACCCTTTTTTCTAGAATATCCGTTGCCATAGTAAAATTACCCTTTTCTGTTGGCTTGTTGGGGAGGACAAAATCCTTACTCTTGCAAATCTGTTCAAGAAAGGTTGTATCACTCATAACATCTCTAATACTTGTGTCCTCTGTCACAATGCTTCTGAAAGTATGAATAACCTTTTCCTCAATTGTGAATTCTTTAAATGTATATGGGCTTTTTTCTTTCAAGCTTTAGATCTTAATTCTCTTCCACAATCAATCTCCTCACTTTGGAACACCTGATTATCATCTCTTACTTCTCGGTACCGAATACTTTGGGATCTCATTTCCCGATCTATTATGTGGAATATCTGGATTGAAAGAAATTCTCAAATGCTTTACCGCATTACAATATTTTATTTAAATTTGTTAATATACTTCTTTCTTAGTTTTCTACAGCTACTGATATACATCAAATCACTTAATGAAGCTTCTCAGAAAATTAAACGCTCACTCAACTTCCTTAACGCTAGAGAATCTAGTTCAGCTGGCGATCATGACCTCGGTGCTGCTCAGGAGTAGGTGATCCTGACGTCTGTCCAAGTAGGCCTGAGATGCCAGACGACATCTTCCATCTTCTTAGCTTATTCTCCCTGTTTGTTCTTTTTCTCCCTTTTGTTTTTTTTTGTACTTCCTCACCTCTGGTGAGAGATGACTCTATCCTTGTATTTCTGTTTTAACCTTTGTACTTCTGTTTTTTATTGGTTTATCCATATTTAATTAAAAAAAAATTAACACATTTTTAATTTGTTATTAAGTAATGGGCATTCTAGCAAAAAGCCACGAAACTAACTTTTTTTTATATGCGAATTTTGTGTGAAATCCCTCCAAACTAAAATTAATAATAAATTACCGGCGTTTATCCGCTAAATATTTTTTCAATTCAACTCCACTAAAAAAAAATTTCCCGGCGCCTTGTAAACAAACACAGCTAATGAAAATATTTTCTTGCGCTTTAATCCCTCAAAGCCCACAAAATAACAAGCCGACGTTTACGGAAACAAAAACACTGCACAATAAAAAATATTAGCGGGGTTTATATAAAATGGCACTAAAATAACGCCGCGAAAAGCTTAATTTGGTATAGTGCTTGTATCTCTTCTGCACATGTTATGTGTACTGTTTTAATAAATCGTGGTTAATTCATTTTAATTAAAAAAATAAAAATTGGACTCACTTCACACACACACGTCATATCTTAACCGTATATTTAAAAAAAGTCGAGCTCACTGCCCCTCACATGAGGAAGCTCTTGTTATTTTAAAATATTTGTCCTTCGTCATAAGCTAGCACTATCTGGGCGGCCCTGCAATATTTACATATATACACATAATTTTTAATTTGATATTTTATTATATAGTAAATAATAATTTTCAAAGATTAAAAGACATTCATTATGAATTTCCAACCACTCAAGGGGTTAAACGAAAAAAAAAAAAACTATTTATCTCTTGATTCAATAGAAGATAATTTTTTTCAAGTTTAAATTAAATATGAAAAATATCTTAATAATGTCTGTATCTTAATAATATAAAAACGAAAGAAGATAAATGTTTAAATCAAGATAAAATAACTGATTTTTTTAATTAATCAATTAATTAATTATATATATAACTCCAAGGGCATTTTAGTTTTAAATATAATTAAAAAAAGCAAATTAAATCTCAAATATGTCTCAAACTTTAATATGGTTTTATAAAACAGTTATTATTAGAATTAATAAATGGGATTCTCGCGACAGTATCACCGTCAAAATCATGGATGAATCCCGAGGGTGGAGCTCGAGCTTCCCGCGTCTCTCGCGCATCTCTCGCTCTTTCCATGCTTCGCGGTTGGGGCATTTTGTCGAAAACCTCGTCAGCATTCCGTCCTACTGCTCCAAAATGTTTCTTTTTTTCTCATTTCCGCGTATCGGGAATAGCTCCGTCGACTTCGCTGGTAGCGTGGCTACCACCTGGAATCACGGCCCTCTATGCCCTTCTGATGTCGTGGCGTCTCGGGTTCAGAGAGTTGAAAAGTTTCCATCCCTCTTTTGCCCGCTTTGCTCATTTTCTACTCGTCCTTGTTCCCCTTTGAGTGCTCTGGAATCGCATCCTCTTTGCTTCGTCAACTGATTTCCAGCCAATCTCTTTATTTGAATCAATCGGTTATTTATCGTGTGCGTCGCTCTCAGTTCGTTGCTTGCGAGGAAATCGGCGCAAGGGTAATCTTTTAGAAGGTTTTTTTTACTTATTTTTGGATTGAACTAGCGAACGTCTATGTCTTGCTTGATTGAAGCAGATTTCTTATTTTTATTTGAATTAATCTAAATCTAGGTGCCTTGCAGGTGAATTGTCATGAATTCTAATATCAAATTCAATTCTTTTATTGATATTGAGGAACTAAACTCCAGGGATCAAAATGAATCTCAATTTTTCATTAAGCGAAGTAGCACGTTCTATAATATTCTTCATAGATTTCTGAAAGAAGGAAACAAGTCGATTACCAACATTGCTGAAAATCTGGCAAGAAGAGCCACTGATAACAGGTTATTACTGCTCTTGTGGTTCCTCTAAAGTTGCAGCTTCATGCTATCATGGTGTTGTGGTTCTTTTTTAAAAAAAGTATTGACTTTTTTGTATTTTTAACCATGAAAAGCAAGGCTCATTTAATTTAATTTAATTTAATTTAATTTTTTTTTGAAAAAGTGGATCAAGGCTCATTTAATTGCAAAGGTTTTTTTATCAGTAAGGGTGGATAGGATACTGTCCAACAACAACAACTTAAGGAATGTTCACAAGTGAACTGTAAATTTGAGCCTATGTTAATGTGATTATGTGTCTGTTTACAAGTTGACAGATTGCTCAAACAACCAAATGGCAATTATATGCATTGTATTTTTCTGAAAGTAATTGTGTGAGTCTAATTGCCAGTCTAGACAAATATTCATTCTTTTGTCAAATCAAACTTAGTTTTGCACCCTATACTTGTGCAGGATATTGCATGAACCTCAAACAAGAATCAGTGATGCCATTGATGAAAATGGAAAGCTTCACAACGGAAGTAAAACAAAATCTGGACCCCTTTTCTCTGGATTAGCGTACTGCATTTCTTCCTGTAGCATGATCTTGCTGAATAAACTCGTTCTGTCTGGCTATGGTTTTGATGCAGGAGTATCACTGATGCTCTACCAGGTAATAATACTCATCATGGCACACTGTGCACCTTTATGTCTTGGGTAGATTGCCACTATCACGACCTAATTTCTCATACTGAATATTGATAAACGTAACTTGTGGGGATTTGATTTTCAAATATACTGATGTATTCCATTGAGGGTGGAAAGAAAAAATTCAATTAACTACTCTCCGCATCTGCGGGCATAGATAGATACTTTATCTAAACTTGGATTTTTGGGGTAGCAAAGTGAATAACATGCATTGCATCCGTTAAGTTTGTTGCTTATCTTCTGAGGGTGGTTAATAATGCAGAATTTTGTAAGTGTCATGATCGTTCTAGCACTGGAGTTCCTTGGAGCAGTCTCCACAGAAAAGCTGACATGGAAGCTGGTCCGAGTTTGGATTCCTGTGAATCTTATATTTGTCGGCATGCTGGTGACGGGCATGTATAGCTTGAAGCACATAAATGTTGCAATGGTGACAATATTAAAGAACATGACAAATATTTTAACCGCCTTTGGTGAAATCTATCTTTTCAAGAAGCGCCAGAATGGAAAAGTTTGGGTTGCTCTTTTTCTAATGGTATGCTCTTTCTTCTTGGTTGCGTTACATGAATCAATCAAGCTATGTCTGTAAAGAAATTTTAGTTTTTTTTTTATTTTTAATAAATGTGGACAAGCTGTGAACCCTCAAACTTCGAGTCGGAAGAGAACCCCGAGTCAAATCTTTGACTTATGAGGGTTCCAAGTACCACTCTCCTATTGTAAGGTAGTTGGCTTCTATGTCTTTTATAGCATTTTTAAATGTATATGAAGAAATGGTTGATTTTAGTCAAGTTATATAAGTAGGGTCTTGCAAGCAATTTTTTATGAAAAGAAATATTGGTGCTGAAAATTTGATTGTGCATTCGGTTTAGACATGTTGTAGGTTATAAGAATTGAAATCCGGAATGTTTCCAGGATTTTTCTTGTGGTTCTTGTAATAATGATTTAGGGATTTAAAAGAAGAGATAAAAGGTCTGCTTTCATTCTCAGAGATCATCCTCTTTTAAGTCTTACAGTCTTACAAAACAGATAGTTCAAAAATATTGAAACATTAGTAATAAAAAATAACTAGTTCCAAAGCATGTAACTCATGACCTCTTACAACCAAAACGTGCACAGCACGCCCTGCCTTTAATGCACTTCCGTGCATACAGTTGTAAAGGAACGCCATCCATACTCCATGCAATAGTTGACCCAGCTGCAGTACTATACTTCTCCTCTGCACCATGATCGCCTCACCTAGGAGCAGGCTTCAATCAGCTTCAACAGTTCTGAGCCTTTACTTCAGCGGAGATGCATTTCGTATGAATTTACTGATATGGTTTTTTGGACTTCAATGATGATGCTGGAACACACCTTTTTGGGTGTCAGACTGTCAGTACTGATGTACTGGGATAGTAATATTGTGTGTCAGGAGGCTTGACCTGATAAAACAGTTTTAATTTCTCTTTTTCTATTCTGCTGTCTAGAGAGTGCCAACTACCTATTGAGCCAGATAACATCAACTTTGTCTACATCATCATCATCATTTCAGCTCAGGCAAACAACATGAATAATGTAGCATACTAGCATCGATCAAGTTCTTACAGGTTCTCTGTTTTTCCAGATCGTATCAGCTGTTAGTGGCGGCATTACAGATCTATCCTTTGATGCGATGGGTTACACATGGCAAATTATGAACTGCGTTCTTACAGCTAGCTATTCAGTGAGTACATCAGGCACATTTATTTTGGTTTGTACTTTGCTATTCTTTCTAGCGAGTCAACTAGTTCATGTAGCTCTGTTATGTGTGTTTGCGCGCTTGCACGTCCATCTCAAGCCTGACTTGCTAAGGGCAGTGAATCTCGACCGTTTAAAATATTGGAATATTTGTGTACGAGATACCTCTTGAGTTCATTTATTACCCTGTTCATTTCTTGTTTTTACAGCCTGCAAGTTGTTCTTTTGTTTTTCTATGTTACATCAACTAATCTCAAGCATTTTTGTAATGACAGCTGACACTCCGAAAAGTCATGGACACAGCGAAGCAGTCAACCAAGTCCGGTTCATTGAATGAAGTTTCAATGGTGCTACTGAACAATTCACTATCTGTACCATTTGCCATAGTCTTGATCATTCTCTCAGATGAATGGGGATATGTCTCTAAGTCGTAAGGACTCACTCAAATATTAAATTTTTATTTCTTGTGCACCTCAGCTATTTAGGAAACTGTGAATGTTCTATTTCCAACCGGTATTTTGGCCTACGTTTGGTTTTCTACTCATTTGTTGTAGGACACGTGTCCTACCGATTAGCTCTGTTGGTTTGTCTTGGATTTGGATGACGCATGCAATAACATGCTTTTCACTTGCAAGGAACATAAATACTTGATCTTACACATCACCTATCTTTCCCATTTACTCTTGTAATTTGTTTCTCACTTTTCTACTGGTGCTCATTTGCAGAGACGTTATCCAGCTACCTATGTTTTGGGTTGCTGCTACAGTAAGTGGATTGCTTGGACTGGCCATTAGTTTTACATCATTGTGGTTTCTAAACCAAACAAGCCCCACTACTTACAGGTAAAGTAAAGTGTGTGCAATCTTTAATTACACGTCCACTGATTATGGAGGAAGCTTTTCTTGTCTATGTCTAGGCAGTCCCTGTATATATAATCCCATGGAATTTATGCTTGCTATATGCAGATACTAGTATGCCATCACCAAGAGGACTGTGTGAAAGCATGAAGATGTTTATTCCATCGCTTTAATTTCTCCTTGCTTAACTAGAAACCTGCTAGCTAACTTAGTTACATTCTTAACACTCTGAAACAAATTTTCCTTTACACTAATGCGAAAAAAATCAATGGTTTCTCTTTTCCTCCAGTTGTTTGTTGTCTGTCGCTGCCTGTTACTTTGTTTGCCGAATGATTTATGTTGTCTTTGCAGTTTGGTGGGATCATTAAACAAGATTCCAATATCAATCTGTGGTATTTTGCTCTTCAAGGTCCCTGTGAGCTTGCCAAACTTGTTTAGTATACTGTTCGGTAAAGCACCTCCAATTTGCATCATTACCTGCTTTATATTTTCATCACATCAACTTAATTTCCTAAGCAAATTCTCCTCTGCTGGATATTCACCAGGTTTATTTGCTGGTGTATTCTTCGCTAAGGCCAAAATGTCCTGATTACTTGTGAAGCCGAAAAAGCCGATAATGTAAAGAAGTTTTTAACTATGTGAAAGAACACATACTGCTCATCAGGAGTTGATCACACTGCTGTTCAATACTCTATTTGCCGTTCTCCGAACTGAAGCAGAGCGGTGTGATGGCTAAGTTATCAAACTAGTTTTGCAGTTCATATTTCTTGGGTATTCTTTTGAATTTGTCATTACTCCAGCATATATTAAAGAAAAAAGAGCTTATATATACATATACACATATACAGTCTCCTACTATACCCTGCATATATATATATATATATATATATGTTTTTCCGAGGCAGGATTATGTATCTTAGGGCTTGCAAAAATTCAAATAGGATGTATAAGTTGCACCATATTTTTATGGAGCCAAATTAATAACCATTGAAGTTTGTGTTTAAGCAATACTATGAGTATATGAATTTTTTTTTTTTTTTCAAACCTATATATTTATTTGTTGGTCATGACTTTATTGCTTCCCTTAATGCTGGTGGCGTAATTAACTCGTATGAACTTCAATACTAGAATTGCCATTCAATTCAATGTAGTAATTAAACAAATTGGAATATATTGAAGATATTGGTATATAACTGCATGACCTCCTCCATTAATCGAGTAATTATAAACATCTTTAAGTTCTCTTTCTAATGCCCATTTATTATTATTATTATTATTATTTTTATTTTTATTTTTAATTTAATGGAGGAGTTAAGATCGAAGATTCGAATAACGACGTGTAGAATTTTGGTTGGTCGTCCACAAACTCTCATGCAAATCACGTAGTCCTGTTATCGTTCCGCTTTAAGACAAGACGGAAGCTCTAACGGTCTTTGTCATATCCTTTGCGCAAAATCATAATATATATTTATAAAGAGAACAAATTACATGACCTTTCACTGAAAACGAAACAACAAATGATTTAAAATACTAGCTTATATTCTTTACAACACACAAATTTGATATAAATATTAAAAAGACCATAAGACTTGGACCTCCTGCTTTCTTGACTCTATTTTAAAAAAAAAAAAAAAGGGCAATGCTAGCTGCTAATTAACCAGTGCCACTTTCCTGAGAGTGAGAGAATTTAGCAGTGATCATCTCAATCAAATCCATATCCTTCTTTGAATTCGAGAAGCTCACATCTTCATGGATCTCTGGACAAGTTATGTTCTCGAAGGTATTAACAGAAGGCCAGTGTGCGCCTTCTAGAAGACTTGAGATGTAGATATCTGATAACAAATAGCCACTACTAGTAGTTGTAGTAGTTGTTGTTGTAGTAGTAGTAGTAGTGCTAGTACTACCAGTGTTATTAGTAAGGCAATGTTCAGAAGAAGCATTTGGTAGGACCAAAGCATTAGCATTAGCTTCAGCAATAACATTATCAGGAGTACTCTTGAATGTGCTCTCATTCATCCACATGAACTTTTGATAATCTTGATCATCTTCAAAGCTTGGAACTTGTAATGAATCAACCATCCATGGCTCTTGCATCATTTGGGAACCAAATTGAAGTCCTTCAAACCCTCCATAGTTGTAGAGCATGGCATCTTCTCCGAGGGTTGTGGTTGAGTTAGAGGAGCCATGAACAGACATGGGCATGGATTCTGGTGCCTGTTGGAGTACTAAGTGGAGTTGGCTTGACGGAAGGGTGGTGGTGGTGGCGGTGGTGGTTGTGGATATAATAAGCTCCTCTGCGGTCTTGGCTTTGATGTATTCTTGTAAGATTGAAGGGCGAGGTCTCTCTCCTTGGGCAGCCTTCTTCTTGCACTTCCTTTTGGAATTCTGCCTTCTTTTTGTTGCATTCCAGTGGTTCTTTATGGAGTTTTCTGTTCTTCCAGGGATATGCTTTGCTATTTCAGCCCATCTGTTTCCTACCTTCTTATGTGCTTCAACCATCAACCTCTCTTCTTCTTCATTCCATGTCTCCTTCTACATATATATAAAACAACACACACACACGTAAAAACTTATTGTTCATGTTATGTTGCAGTAGCATTAGAAGATGAACACAAAAAAAAGATGAAAGTATAAGGAAGAGAAACCTTGATGTCAGGGCGAAGATGGTTATGCCATCTTTCCCTGCACTGTTTCCCAATCCTGCCAACCAGCTTCTTTGCAATCTGAGACCATTTCCTCACACCATGTTGCTTCACCAATTTACGCAATAAACTGCACCAAAAAACAAGCATATAAAGAATCAATCAAGGGACTGAAAATTAATAAAAATGATAAAGTTAATCTCATGATTGTATTAGTATATATATATGTGTGTTTCTTCTACCTGTCTTCTTCCGCTGTCCACTGTCCCTTAACAACATATGTAGCACCATGACTAGTGTTAGAAGATGAGTATGGGTTGCAATAAACTTCCTTTTCACTTTGGCTTTTGTCTTCCTCATTTGCATTTCCATTGTCTCCAACTTCATCAACAAGCACAGCATCAAGCTCACCAAACCCAACATCTCCATCAACAAGAAACTCATCACAGAAACTAGCTTCATCCAAGAGATGATCAACATCCATTGCAGCAAAGGAAGCACAAGAAGGAAACTTACTCCCATTATCTCCAACATAAATAACCTGTTTCTCATGGTTAGCAATATTTGTAGCTCTCTTTCCTGATGGATGATCTCCTCCTCCTTCTCCTCCTCCATTTGAAGAGGATAAGAACCTTTCCAATGGAGTCAGTGATGATCCTGGCCTATGGAAACCTCCACCAACCTTTTCCAAAAGTTGCCTTCCAACCCCAGCTCCTCCTTCCATATTTAGAGAAGGAGAGAGATGGCCGGATAGAGAGCCCTGAGAAAAGAGATTGATAGATAGATTGATAGATAGATAGAGAGGGAGGGAGAGAAGATGGAAATGGTGATGAAGAAGGAAGAGAAGAGGCAACAGTTATGAGTGAAGGAGGAGGAGAAGGCCTGATTAGCTCCTCTCTTATTGTTATCATTGAAGCTCTATTAATGAGCTTTAAATTTTTAGCCGTTGATGATGCAACCATCCAACGGCTAGGATTGGCCAGCACCTTGTAACCCCTCAACTCCCTCTTGTAGTAAAAGGAAAGGAAGACAAGGCTTGATGCCATGTCATCTTGCCATTTGGCTTGTTGATTTGTGATAATCTCTGATGAAAACCTATTTTTAGTTATCCTCTTAAAAGCCCCCCTTTTTTTCAAAAACTTTGTCTTATCATCATTTCTTAATATGAATATAAAAATTATAAATTCTAAGATAGTTAACACTGTTTAAGAGCAAATAAATATTTAAAATTTTAAAAAAAAAACTTTCATGTCATTTTATGTTTTCCAATTATGAGTTTGATACGCGGCCGTCACCTTTTTAATTAACTAATGTATGAGATCAGTTGTTTCTACCACAAATCACTTGTTCTATATATACTTTGATATATATGATAATTTATTATTAGTCATGGAGCAACTTCAATTAAAAAACAACTTCATGTTAAAATTATTAATATCTTATCCAAAAAACAATGTATTAAATCTTCATTACAAGCAAATGTGACTGTTATCTTAATTTATTCAGTACTGAGGTTGTTTGAATCAAAGCAATAATACATAATAATTTTCAAGACATGTTAATGATAAGATTAATAATGAAATATTTTAAAAGAAAACATCTTGCAGATCAAACAAGAATTAGTTAAGAGATCCAGTTAGATAATAAGTTATAACCCTAAAGAAATAAAATAATAGGGTTGAATTTGGTATCATTTGTAGTTCATCTGAAGATGATATGTAAGATATATAGGAAAAATAATGTGATGATTATTAAAGTTTCGACGTTACGTAAAAGACAATAAAATAGGGAAGAGTATATGCATGCATGCATGAGAATGAATGCAACGGTGAAGGAAAAAAACAATCCTAGCTAGTGATCCATAAGATCTAAGAGTGCCATTGTACCCAACTAATATATATATATATATATATATATATATATGCATGGGAAAATTTAAAATGGGTCAAAATGAGGATAATTAAATGACTTCAGGGTTTGAAACATGTCGTACAACCAAATAGTCTTTTAAAGAAGTGAGCCGCCACTAGGCCAATTCATATATATATATATATATGCTCCTGTAACTAATCTAAGAAGACCCAAAAGAGATGTGATCAGATGTAAGAAAAGGAGGTAATTCACTATGTAATTAGGGTTTAAGTTAACTATAACTAAATTTGATCCAATAAGGTTGGACAAATCGAACTTACCTACAAATTGTAAAATATATATAAAGTTGTACGTACGCCTCTACTGTCCTTTGTTAGTTTAATTAAATTCCAAATGGTTGTTGATTTTGCCGTGTAAATATGGGAGATGTTTTTGACAGGGTTTACCCATTGATGAATAACTTTTTTTGTAACTTCAATTATTATTCATATTGTATGTATAGTTTTTATATATATATATAAATAAAATGAATAAATCACAAATTTATTAAAAATTATAACTATTATATGAAAAAATTCAAAAAATAGCAAGTATAAAGGGGTAATAGGAGATGCAAATAAAATCTATCGGAGGTGGTTATAACCAAAAAACATAAATAGACATCTAGACGTAGAGAAGATCTCCTCCCATGGTACGACAAATAAGAATAGACAAAATGCTACCCGGTGATAGCATTAGCATCATCGTCATGGTTAAACTCATCAAACATGACAAGCTTTGAATACTAAATACTCTTCTTAACCGCAGCAGACGAATCCTCCAACTTCTGCCTTTCTGACTAAGGAGCACCGAAAAAAAAAAAGCCTTCAATTTTTTTATAATCAAGAAAGATAATAAGAGTGTTAAAAAAATTAAAATTGCATTCACCCGAGTCAAATTTGTAAAACAATTGCTTTGGTAAGCAGAGACCATGACGGTTTGTGCAAGGGACCAAGGCCCATGTACCAACCATCCCAAACATCGCCTATTGTCTTTCTTTGATCGAGGTAAAGAGGAGATCATTTGGGGTTAATTGCAATAAATTTCATTGTGAAAATCAAGAGCTACCGTTTGGTGATTCTTCTAAGCTAGAATGCCATGCGTGGTAGACCTGGAATATGAGTCCCTGTGCCATGTGTGTTTGTTGATGGGGAACAAGGTTCACCGCTTTTATAGTCCTTGCATGGACAACCATGCCTTTTGAAGATTGCAATTTTTATATATGACGCCAACAATGAGATTCTTGTTAATAATTAATTAAATGACCTTCGTAAATATGAACGTGAGGGATACCTTAACCACGAGTAGTTTGCTTATGCTCAATTTAATTGCGCCGAGACAAATTAACTATCTTTAATTTTATTTGTTTTCTTATGATACTTAACTTTGATATTTTAATCTTCATTAATGAATTTGATAGACATCACAGTGATCACACACACGCAATATTATTTGTCCTCTTGGACCTCCTTCATATCAAATCATTTTGATCAACAAGGCAGTTTTCTTTTTAATCTTACTAACTAGTATTTAAAATATTTACAATGATATAATATTCAAGATGAAGGACATATTAATCTTACTAACTAGTATTTTAACTATTTACAATGATATAATATTCAAGATGAAGGACATATTAATTGAAGTTTAAGCATAGATCTGAAACCTAAATACTAAACAGTAGTGCTTGCTTGCATTTCCAATTTTCCAAGAAGGTGCAAGGACAAGTGGACAACCCTTTAATTATTCTCATGCACAGGCATTGATTTGGATTGGTTTCATTAATTGTTTGGTTTTTGTTTGTTTTATATCAGTCCATGAAAATGATCAGAACCAGTACAAGGCTACAAGCATGAGTGTGCTAGACTTTAAAAGGGCATTGGACAAACTCACATGGTTTAGGAACAAAGGACTCACAGAGCCCACACCTGTCCCATTGCATCAACTTGTTTAAATCAAAACCAAGTTCTTCTTCTCCTTCTTCTTGTGGTTATTTTCTTTCTGTCAGAAAAATATGATGGCAATCCCTTATCAGTCTTCAAAATCATGCAGTTTTTATCTTCATGTAATTCTGCTTTATGTTTAGCTCCTCTCATTAACATAATTACATTAACAATAGAACCATGAAGGGGTTAGTCAAGCATTGATAGTTTTGATCAGAAGCAGAGTGTTTAAAGGGGCAAGTCTGCATCAGAGCAGCTGAGGAAGCAAGAGCTAGTCACAAGGCCATGATTGTGGTTTAAAATAGTACCAGCTCTAAATTGTCATGGTCTTCAGATTTCTAACCAATCAAAATTTAATGTGCCAATACTAGAATGCAAGAAAACATAGAAGAAGCCAATTTAAACTCAACCTCTATATTCATAAATTTAAAAAAAAAAAAAGGACCAGAAGGATTCCAGAAGTACATTTCTTGAACAGGGGGGAGGAACCCCTTGCAAGTTTCAGAGCAACATTATAATCATATATACAAAGAGAACAGAACAAAACTTGAAAAAAAAGGAAAAAAAGGGAAAGGAAGAGGGTGAACTTTCCTATTATTTCAAGCTTTTTACTTACAAAGAGTTTGTTTTCATGAGGTTGTTGTTACTGGAATCCCCGGCCAATTCGCTCGAGATTACATCTCAGTAATTCAAAGCAGAACAAAACCATTACCAACAAAAAAAGAAAACCAGTAAAATAAAAAAAGAAGGGGAAAATTTGAAGCTCAAGAATCATCAAGTGGATAGCAAGTGTCTTCACCACCAGTGTTCCATAAAAAATGAGCGTAATGAGATGCATATAATGCATTCCCAGGATCAGCAGCAATGGCTTCCAAATAAGTCTCTTCAGCAGCAGTTAAATCCTTGCGCACCAACCACAAGAAACTTGCGTATTTATCCAACGCCTCTGCATCTGCTGGTTGGACTTTAACTGCTCGTTTGAAGTAATACTCAGCTCTGCATCAACAAATGCAAGATTTTTAAAACAAAAATTACAAGTTAAAATAACAATTTTAAAAGTGAATCATGGGTTGGTTTAGTACCTATCATGGTCTTGGAGAACAAAGTAGAGGAATTGAGCAAAGTTGCAGAGGAGAAGAGTGTTCTCAGGGTCATGAGAAAGAGCTTTCTGGTACATAAGCTCGGCCTGGAAATGGCTCGAATGGTCGTCTGGCTCAAGCTCAACAGTCACAGGAGAGACCAAGCTTTGCAATAAATCAGAGTCCATGAGTGCCTCATCTCTCAAACTCGCTTGCATTCTTGATGCCTCTTCAACCACTCTGTTCCACACTACCTGCTCATCCTCCACCTCCACCTCCTCCTCTACAACCAATTGCTCTGGAGTTGAAGCTGGAGTGGAACTCCTTGGGTTGTAGATTGAGGAAGACGATGGGATACCATCCGGTCGGCCATCATCAGTGGCGCCAGCCACTGGTCTGACTTTTCCTCCACCTCCACCGCCGCCGCCGACTGAGGCTGTCTTCCCGGCAGAAAAAGTTGTTATTTTGATCGTAGACGATGATTCAAAACCAGGTCTTTGCTTCTGCTGCTGCTGCTGCTGCTGCTGTAAATGGTGATGGCTGGCCGAGAGAGTGGAAGAAGTGCAGGTTTGAGGAGGAGTAGCGGCGATGGCCGGGTTGTGTCCCATGGAGTAAACACTGTAGTTTGCGAGGAGGATCATTAGGGAGAGCATGAGAGTTGGGGTACAAGAGAAGACTTTCTGGAAGAGCCAGACGAAGGAGGCGTGCATCTCTCCCCGAACACGATCCAGGATCCGTTCCAGGTCTTGGTAAGAGAGGAGCTGCCGCATCTGGAGCGCGTAGCTCTGGAGCTCGTGAACGATGAACACCATTGACGAGAAGGCCTTCTTCACCGAAGAACACGCTGATTCGCTGGCGTCCATGAACTCCTCCTCCCACTTCTTTCCCTTTATGATTCGCAGTGAGAGTGGAATCCCCACACTGTTCGCATTCCGTTCTACGCTCGCTGGGACTATCTGGTCACGCTCCGGCCAGTCGGGTGGCTCCGGCTGAATGCCTAGCCACTGAGAAACCTCGTCCTCTTGTTCATTTCCATTGTCAATGAGCTTGATCTCTGGAGTGAGTTCTTGGAGTCTTCGGATGAAGACCTCCTCCTCATCATCATCATCATCATCGTCATCCGGCATGGCAGTGTCCAAGCTCGCGCTGAAAGCTCTCCGGAGACCATGCTCCTTTCTCCTCCTTCTCCGGCGACTACACAAGGCTCCGGCGCCGTAGTGGTCCGGCCGGAGCATGAGATGGTAAGCGAGAGCGCAGGAGCCAGAGAGCGCTCGCGGTGACGACACCGGCCGAGGGATAATAAAGGACTGCAAGCACGCAGCTTGAACAACCTTGACACCCATTTGCCAACGGAGAAGAAGAAGAAGCAAGAAAGAGGAAGTGGACTTCCGGGAAAAGGCTAACAAATCGGAAAAGGAAAAGGAAAAAGAGAAAAAGAAGGGTCAAACTCCCGGAAAGCTCGTGATCTAGGAAGTGAGAAACTCTCTAGAGAGTTTTTCTCGTTCTAGCCCAAGAAACACTCGACCACTTCCACCACTTCCATCACCGATCTAACCATTAAAAAAACACGGAATCCACCCCGAAAGTCTTGGATTTCCGTGGAACTAAATCCTCCTCCTCGGAAGTATATTCAGAGATCTCCAAAATCAGAAACAAATTTATATATAAATTAAATTTTAAAGAAAAGAAAAAGTAGAGGAACTCACTTCCAAGTAATTTCCTACTACTTCCTCCAATACTAAAGCCCCTCTTTCTCCTTCTTATATATATATATATATATATTCAGTGTTGGCCTTCTACTCTTTGATTTTTTTTTTAATATATATAATATAAAAATAAAGAAGGCAAAAAATATTAAACAGTGAAATTATCTTCGGAAAGATATTAAAACAGAGAGGAAAAGTGGGTGGAAGTGAAGCTGGAACGAACGACTAGTATACACATGAAAATTAGTGAGAAAAACGTCGGGGAATGGAATCTAAGAGATTGACACGTGTACGTTGGGCAGTGTTTCAGAGGTGATGAGCAAGGTGAGGTGGTGGACACCTCTCTCATCTTCTTTGCCTCGTGATGTCAATTATCAGTTACAAAACCCATGATTATTATTACTTTAATTAATATTAAATTTGTTAAAATACAAAATTGAATCTAATTATTTGGTATAATGACAAGGAAAAATATCAAGGAGAATGGACGGTCATGGTTGGAGATGAGGTAAAGATAAGGGCCAAAAAAGTCACATTCTCCAACAAGTTGCCAGCATGCTAAACTTGATTAAAATTTTTTACTTTAAAAAGAAAAAATAATAATAATCTGGGAATTGGACAGACTCCAATTGGTATTTGAAAATAAGGAAATCAAAATGACGGCTGAGGTTGAGCATCAAATTGTTATCTTTGAATTGTTATTTGTGATCATCATCAAGTTGTGATGGAACAATGACTTGTTAATTTGGTCTGCAACATTTGAGATCATTTGCATCACAAATTTCTATGTGGACCTATTTGGTACATGCAAATTAATGCATTATCACTTCTCTAAAAGTTAATTATTAGCGTGTTTGCATTAAAAGAAAGAAAGAAAATATCTTGTTTGAATTCAATGAAACTAGATTAGAAAACCAAAATAAAATAGAACTAAAAGAACAACAAAAAGAAGAGATGTATTGTTGTGTATGTATGGAAAATTGATGTGTGAAGAAACATCATATGTTTTATATGCTATTTGATTTTAATGGGTGTTGAATTTTCTACTATTTGAATTATTAAGTCTTGCAATATTATGGAAACTAAGATTGGAAATAACAGAAAAATTGGGCATTGAGGAAAACCCTTTTGGTGAGAGGACCACATGGGGGAGGGAATGAAGGAGATGTGCAAATATCTATTGAATTTGGACAAACCATAGACATAGATATCAAAGTGATACATCAACTAAAGTCGGTGATTGCACCTCCAACAAAGCTTGTGTTTCTAAGCAAACTCATATATATATATTGTATCTAAATATATTTTTCAAAATTTTCCTTTTAATTGTTGCCAATCATCTTTGGAGCCTTGATTTTTTTTTTTCTCTAAAAACGTGCTTCATAGTTTTTTCAATTATTTTTTATATTGGTACAATTATTTGCGTTCAAAAACAGATTATTTTTTCAGAGCCATTAAACTTATTTTTTAAAATTTTATTTATTTATTTATTAATAAAGAACAGGACAAATCAATTTCTTTGCCGTTCTTTATAAAAACAAACAAAGAACTAATACATACAAATTGATGGGTATTGTCACATGGCTTAGTGATATAAAAAATAAAATATAAACAATTACTTCTTAAAAAAATAACAAGTTAGAGCAAAGAAAGTTAAATTGGAGAACTCTATTAATAACAAGTTATTTTCTATGTTTTTTCTGTTTTTTAATTCTTTTTAAATTTTAGTTTTTTTTCTTTACAATTTATATTTATAACTTTATAATTTAATTAAATTAATAAGTTATAATTTAATTTTAACGAAAATAATTTGCGAATTATAAAGACATATCAAATTAAAGAAAATAATTTGTGAATTATAAATTCGTTAAATTAATGAAAATTACATAAGCGATAAGATAAAAACATAGAAAATAATCTTAAAACATACACTATCAGCGATATATAAAAAAAAAACTACAACACCCAAAAATAAAAGCTTTGAAGTAGATGGCTTAATAATCTAAGACGTTATCGCCACTTCCATCAATATCGTCAAGATGTCATTAAACATATAAATTATGAAATATATATTTTTGAATATTTTATTTTTAGAGTTAAAAATAGAGATGACGATCGGAGAAACTTTCACCGCAGAAACTCGATTTTTCGAAGACTCAAGTCACTAAATATAGCAGTTTTATGGATTTGAATCCTCATTATAATTGTAATTGTCTATCATTGGATCTTTTATATCTACAATATTATTATTTTTTTTTCCTTTCGGTTCTATGTAAGTAAATTCTCTCTTATCTCCCTTTTTTTTGTATTTTGTAACTCCTCGTTTTAATGAAAATGGTTTATCAAACAGAAAATAAGAAATAGAATGTATCAAAGTTTGTACATCGTCATAAATTTAGCTCAATTTAAAATATTTTGATACTTTAAACAAATATGAAATACAACTTAATTAATTATATTAAAACATCAAAAGATTAAGCATGATACATGCCAATCATGAACATAAACAAGTAAGAAAGCAAATGATAAATAATGGTATAGTGATAAGACTTGTATTTTTGAGAGGCGGCCTATTGTGTTTGTCCTATCTTTTGTGTTTTCTTGCCATGCCAATATGCCATTATGAAAAAAAGGAGAAAAATAATAATAAAAATATTATTAAAAGTGTAGTTACAAAGGAATGAATCCAATATATCAATTAATCAGTAGTAGTAGCGGTGAGTGGAAAAAGGGAAGACAAAGGGCATGGTCCTTCACGTGCCATGAAAACTAAGAAAGAGACTTGGTTGGCTACATGGTTCGCTTGAGTCCAATCTCTCCACGCCAACGTTCTCATCCCCTTCACACCACCATCCTCTTCCCTACCATCTCTTTCACCTTATCTTTCTTAATTTCTCTCCTCTTTAATTCTAAAGACATTTAAATCAATTATTAATTTTATTCAAGTTAATATAGATATATATATACACATATCACATATGTGTGTGTTGATAGTATAGTGCCATGTGCTTTTATTCTTGATACTTGAGTCCATGGGGTTGTGGTTAAATTAGATTCACTAAAAAAATAATAATAAATTATTAAAAAAAAAAAAGTAAAAGCATGCATATGTGGTGAAGGAGGTACGTCATGTTTGCTTGTAAGTTGTAACTTGTGTTATCCGTTTTATCACTATTAAAGATTGGTTTTTTTATTTTTAAATTTTTATATTAGATTGATGGACAAAAATGCAAGTCTAATCAAGGAAAATGGACAAATAGTTATATATAGCGTAAAGAGAGCGAAAGAATAAAATATAATATGTTGAATGGACGAACATGAAAATATTGAATATTTATTTCATAATCTTTATATTTGATTTTTGAAGTCATCTTTTGGTGTATGTATATATATATATAATTAATAAAAGAGAATATATATATATATATATATTAAATTGTCAGTGAGATTTGTGGTTTGATGATATTAGGCTCCACCGAGCTCAACATCAGCAATTTTTTTGGCTCGCTTACAATCGTGACTTGCATCAAAACAAAAAATAGGAACAAAGAATAAATATAAAGCTGAGTTGGATTTTAAAATATATGTAATTTGTGCATTTAGTTATGATGATATATAGGAAACGACAAAGTAAATACTCATTGTTATTTGTTATATATATATAAATATATATATATTATTTATGTTTCGGGCTGATAAATGATAAGTTTTTTTTTGACTTTTAGAAAACACATTTTTATGAATTAAATTAAAATTTACATGTTATTTTACGCAACAAAGGATAATATCAATCACCATCTCTCAACTACTCACTTATATGATGCATTTGATATTATTTTGGTTAAATTTGCTAAAATTATAGGAAATGTTTGTTTGATTGCGGAGTTTTAACTCAAATTGATTTCTTTAAAGAAATAAATTTTTTTTTTTTTTAAAAAAAAAAAAGTGGATAAACCATAATTTATTAAAAGGAATCAAACAAGTACATAAAGCAACACAACCAAGAAATAGAAATCTTTGCATGATTTATCTTTAAAAATTTTTGTTGAAACAGAATTAATTGTATTTTTATTTTTATTTTATTTTTTTTAACATAATTAAGATTAAGTATAAATTTCTTTATTGGATAAGTGTAAGAATGCGAAAATGACTCAAATTGGAACCTTCATTACTCCATTATCAAATGAAATATTGACTTTTTTTTATATATATTTTATTTACTCATTCACCATTGCCTTTAGTGACCATCCTCTCAGCAACCAGCACATTACTTGACTAAATCATTTAACCCCAAACTAATCACAATGACAAATGATTCAACCTCTTCAACTGTCTTTAATTAGTATTTTTAACTTTTTTCTCCTTCTCTTAACCCCACTTCATCATTGGTAGATTCCAAGGGATTCTATTGTATTATTATATACCTTAACTTGCTTTAAAATATTTCTATCAATTTTATAGTTTGCCATTCTATTTTTTTATTTTTATTTTTAATATAAAGTTATGATTTACTTATTTATTATTTATTTTTTTTGGTTAAAATAGATTATTGGGCCAACAACCATTTGGTCTATTGGCATCGGGTCCTTTGCGTAAAGTGTTCACCTCGAGTGTCGAGCGTGGCTCCCTGAGTTTGATCCCTATCTTGCGTAAGGTGAGGGCACAGTTCGGTGGTAAGTGCTGCTCCTCCACGTGTTTGTCCCTGGGTTACGGTGCTTATCGCCTTTCTAATAATAAAAAAAAAAAATTATTGGTATGTGACATCTTTTCCAAGCTTGAAGAGACATGAATCACCAATGTGACTGGCCAAGACTAGGCAAAGGAACATAATTGAGAAATAAATAAATATAAGATGAAGAAGAAGACGTGAAAAAACACCAATTTGAATGAGCAAGACTAGCCAAAGCCCAAAGGAACAGAAGAAGTGCTAAAATTAATTAAAAAGTAGAAGAATGGGGCAGTTGATGGAATCAAGTGGGCTGCGATGCATGGTGTCGTTACGTACGGAACCTGGTCCACAAAACCTAAAGGATGGTGGTCGGGCTAGCCTCGTGGACCTCATACTCCGCTACACCACCAACTAGTGCATGCAACTTGCTTCTGCTACATCCAATCACATGCCTCTTTATTCCTTTTTCTATTATTATTATTATTATTATTATTGGTTCTCAACCGCTTGTAAGATATCTACCTGAATTTTTAATCAATATTATTTACATTAAAAACTAATTGAATACTTATTTCCCTTTTGAAGTTTCACTCCATATATATATAAAAAGAAGCTAATATATCTCATTTTAATCTTTTAATATATATGTTAAACGTAATTTTTGATATTCGATCTCGAGTTCTCTATGAAATAAACATATTATTAAAGGAATCTGGTGCCAATAGACCAAAAGACCGTTGGCATCTTGCATGCATTATATCAAGTTGTTTTTATATTAATTAATACTATACAGCAACGGAAAAAAAAATAATATTTTCCTCCATTTATAATTTTAAAGATTTGTACCATTTATTTTAAACATTTTTTTGTTTTCATATTTTAATATAGATTTTTTTTTAAAAATAAATTTAAAAAAAGTATTGTATAATAGATACACCTTCAGAGGGCATAGATGCATATATTTGCAGGCCTGAGTTCAGCCCACTGGGCTTCTCTCTAGGCCGGGTCGGGTTAACGGGTTAACGGTTTTTCATTTGCATCCGTAGCTAGTGAACAAATCCGTAACCCGCGCGGTAGCGTTCGTTAGCCTCATCCCGCCGTCAACGATCACGCTAAAGCCCTGCTTCATCTCTCTCGCTGGAGCTTCAACCCTAGATCCCGATGAAGGAGTTCAACGTGAATGGAAGTACCCTCTCGCTTGCCCTCTTCACCGATGTCTCTAATAGCAAGTGAGCCTCGTTCTCTTCCTCTCTGTACATCTTTTGTTTTTTTTTTTCCATCTTCCCGTTTCTCTGGAGCCCCATGGATTAGGTTTTTCTAATATTCTGTTTTTTTTCCTTTCTTAATTGACTATGAGTGGGAAATGCTTTTAATTGTTATGTTAACTTAGAACTAATTGAGAGGATTTCGGCATTTATTAGAGCCGATTATTGTACTTATAGCAGATGGAAGTTGGAGAAATATTGTTTGTAATATCATTAGGTTTTCATGAATTTGGATATCATTTGCTGAAAAATTAGTACATTTTGGAAAGTTGGTATTTTTTTTAGTTATTGACTAATATCTCATCTAAGCATAGCAGTGGGTGTTGGTACAATCAGTATATTTCTTTTTCTCGCAAAATAAATTGATTAGGTGTGAATATCATGCATTTAGTTGTCTTGTTCCTTAAAGGTGATAACTTGCCATTGATTTTCAGGGAATTATTGAATTTGATTCAAGAAGGAAAATTGGAGCCAGAAGTAGCTCTTCTGAACGCGTCACTGGTATGACTTGCTTTCAATCCTTGTCGCATATATAGAGCCCTCGTCTCTTTGGTTGTATTATTTCTACAATTTTTTTTTTTCTGTATTTCTTTTTTTCTGGGCACATAGTGTTACTGTAACATCTCTCCTCATTTGGACAGATTCCTGATGTTTTCCCCATTCTAGCAGCAGCTCATAAAGCAGTTTTAGATAAATCAAGGGAGTCACTGAAAACACGGTCACTTCATTCAGAGCTTGTTTATAATTACTCAGGATCCAAACATGTATGTTGCTCATCGCTCTTTGTTGCATGTTTCTTTATATATCTCAATTCTTAGTGCATTGCACTGTTTTCAACAAGATTAAATTTTACACCAGATCACTGAGTCATTGAAAAGATGTGGAATTTCAGACAACACAACCTACATTCTTGCAGCTCGTTTTAGTGCTGCTCACGGCGAGGTATAACCATTTAGTGTTCATAAATCCTTTTTGACATTTTTCCAAATTATGGAGGAATTTACTTCAGTCGAGATATTGGTAGTTTTTGTGTAGTGTAATCATAATACTATAGTTCGTTTTAACTATGATTGGAAATGAGACTTTTGAGATGTCAGTTTTCTTGCAGGTAGACCTTTTTGAATTGCTATATGTTTTCTTTTTGTGCCGTTTTTCCTTATGGGAATCCTGTTCCCTATGCTTGTACATTGCTTTTTTTTCTTTTAATGAATTGCAGTTTATCCTTTTTTCATATTTAAAAAAAAAAAAAACAGAAATAAAATATGATTGGAAGCTACTCCAATGGTCAGGTGTACATGGTGCTGTTGCAGAACATTTTCAGTTCCAGTTTTTTTTGTTTTTGCTTGAATATTTCCTTCTTTATTACCTCTTGAGAATAGACAAAATAAAATATAACTTTTCCTGTTTTGAGATTAAGTTGTGCAATTAAATGATGGATGTTCTTTTTGCTGTTCATAAATTAACATTCTTGCATGCGGTTTTCTTCTGCATCAAATTGAAGTCTGAATCTGTTAAACTTTATTTGCTCATATCATTGCATTCAGATCTTTGTGCATTATATCTAAATTTCTGCACTGTATGACTCAGAAGGTGAATTTCAGGCTCCTTTGCACTGACATTAGACAATTTAATGTAGATTAAAATATTATGGATTGATAAATGGAGGCGCATATGTAGTAGGAAGGCCAAGGTCTAAATTGATAGTTAGGTTTCATATAAAGTGCGAATAGTAGTTTATTTAGGCTCCTCCGCATGTGTGCTAATATTTGTGTTTTTGCCTCAGCCAATTACTAAATTGGCCAAAAGTTTTGTTTGACGAAAGAGTTTATATGACAGATGAAAAATGTGGAGAAACTCATCAAAGGAACAGAGATTGACTTGGAAGAGTTGGAAGCTAGGGCCGATCACTCTCAGATTAAAAAGGTATTTTGCTATTTAGATTTCAAATCCCACAATCAATATGGTTTACTTCTTTGTTGCTATCAAATGACGGCCCTCTTCTTCTCTGATCAGCATTATAAAATCTCCATCCAAGAATTAGAGATATCTTCAGTCCCTGATGCAATCACATGTAGGATTGCAGCTCGAGATGCCCTGTGAGAGGCTATTCTAATTTTAATGTACTGGTACTAATATTTCCCACCTTTTGTTGAGCCTATGATCATCATTCAGAACATGAATTCTTTCATATCATTCAAGGGCAATATCTGTCATCCAAGTAATCTGGAAAGTGGATTTACCCCTTACATCTTTATATTGTTTGTAACCAAAGATTGGCAAATAATGTGTATTTCCCTCCTTTGTCTTCTTAAAACATTGAGGAATTTATAGCATTTTTCTGTTGTTGAGGATGCATGAACTATGTTGCTTGTGACTTACGTATCTTATCCTGCCTATTTATGTGTATATTGTAAAACATTGATTATTCTGCATGGCCACAAACACCAATTTAATGACATTTCAGAGAGCAGCCATCAGGGCAGCAACAGGTAATGTATTTTTTTATCTTTCATCTTGGGAAATTGTCCAATCACTTCAATTTTATAGGCCCGTTATTTTGTTATTAGGTCTGGATGTTGCTCTGTGTGAGTGGCACAATAAAAGAAATTGGTTGACCATTATTGCCTGTAAGTTGTGAAAAGGCTACGGGACTGGATGCTTTCCCTGCTTTTTCACAGGAAAGAGTAATCTTACTCTCAAGACCCTATAGGTTACAGTTCTAATTAGTTTTCCTATTGAATTAACCTTTTATAGGAGGTTTTTTTGCGGTCCATGTTCAGCAATGCTGAAGATATAAGATTCAGATTAATTTTGAAGTGTTATGGCGTGTCGAAGAATATAAAGTAGATTTCTTGTCGACATTTTAAAGACAAGTTGAGCTTTTGAAATGATTGAAATCCATCATAAGTGAGAGTTTCATGCAGCTTGCTGTAGAAGAGCATGGGAAGGGGATAGAGCTGTTTTATTTTTTGAAAAGGATCGAACTATTTGGTGTTGCAACTTTGTTAGGTGAAGTATGATTTTACTTGACACTTTTTACCATCTAGTTTAGAGCCATTACTTCACATTCATTTAAATGATTGCTCTACATTTTTTCCAAATATGGGCAAGACACAGGATCAATCCCTTGACCTCTCAGTGGGTAGGGGAATAAAAAACAATTCTTCCATTCTAGGCGTATTGCTTGACAATTCATTTCTCAGCTGTACTGCGATACTTGTATCTTTACATTGCAGATTATGGTTTAGGATGGAGTAGGGAAAGGAAACTTTATTCTTTTTTTTTTTAATTTTTATTTTTATTCACAAATGTGGACAAGTCACGTGTTAGAGGCGTGCCTAGGGCCGGGAATTGGTCAGCCAGTCTTACGTTGGGACACGGCCGCTTGTGCTCACAGTGGGGATCAATTTCCACCAATTGGCATTTGGGAGCATTTGAACTCGGGACAATGAAAGCCACTATCTTAACCTTATAAAAGTGGAGCTGTGCCTCTGAGCTAGCTCGTTGGTAACTTTATTCATCTTAATCAATTAGAATCTATTAATTTGTAGAAGGATTTGATCATCTTGTGGAAGATGTTTCTGTGTCCAGCATTGAGGGCTTCACCAGCACCCATCTATCACAATAGCCAAGAATTATCATGCATGACAGCAGTATCTACCTTGTCTTTCTATGTCTGCATGCTTTAGCAATTGTACCCAATTTCCTTACCTGTCTCACCAACCCAACTGCTATAATTAATTGTTACGATAAATCCCATTGGTTTCTTTTCATCCTTCTTGTTTCTATTGAATTTGTTTCTAATATTTTTTTATTTCTGTGGGCCAAATGATAGGTGTGCTGTCTCATTCATCCCATTGGAAATCAGCTTATTAGGGGTTCTATTAAGAGAGATTAAATAGTTTATTGTTATATAAACTGAAGTACAGCAAAAGGTATCAAATCCTTTTACACCCAATTTTGTCCTGTTTGATTTAGTTTACTGGTAAATTTATCCATTATCAAGTGCATGACTGATGAGGATTAATTAACTATTGTGAGGTCTTTTATTCCCTACTTGTTCACCTAGTGCAAAAACTTTACTTGGCAGTCAACTAGTTTGGTTGCAGAGTACTCTGAAGTTGGTGAGCAGGAACCTCAAAAAAAAGGGTTGCACTAATGGTTTTGTTTGCTACATGCCCATCCTCTATAAATTATTATATTTGCTGAAGATTTTTTTAAGATGATTAACATGCTACATATGTTATTACTGTTGCTTGTGATAGAAATATATAGTTGGTGAGGATTTAGACTGTTGTTATCTTTAGACTCACTTGTTGTTTTTTCTCCGTTGTACTTCTCTGTATTTTTTTTTTTTTTTTTTTTTTTTTAATAAATTAGTGGTTTATTTATTTATTTTTTTTTAAAAAAAAATATATAATTGGTTTCTTGAGATCCAGATTCTATTATTTTGCATTAGCTATTTGTTTTAGTTATATGTTCATAATCTGCATAATATGACATATCTGCTGACTAAGCCAATCATGTGCTTGATATTGGCTCATTCATGATTTCCAAAACACTTCCCAGATTTGAATTCTGTTAGGGTCACTTTCTCAATGGCATATGTTCTGAGACAATGCGATACTAGGCATTAAAAGGGGAAGTGGTGCAAAAGTTTAGTACCTTTCCCAAGCACTCAGAACCCAAGTCTAGGGTCAGTTAACATTAATAAGGTCCCCTAGACTGTTCAAGGCTACTTAATTTAGTTGCGTAGTGATGTAAGTTGGTTCATGAATGTAAGTAGGTTTATACCGAAAAGTTGGTTGAGATGTCTATCTCTCTCCCATGTGGATTGAGCTGGAGAATAACTATTTGGTCTTTCATATGTTTCTCTCATCTGAAATGGCAATTGATTTAGGGGCGTGTTATATTTGAATCGCATCACCTTACTTCCATTAAAATGGGGTGGTCTTTTTAAAGCACATAGTAATAATAATAGTAATAGTGAGTTTTCCTTTCTTGCCTTACTTTGCTGCTTCACACCATTCAAAGCCTCATCTCACCTCTTGAATGTCTGTACTATTAAGTCCCACGGATTTAATAAGCATCTAATCACCCAACAACCCTATGAATACCCTCTCAAAGTTTTAGCTGCTTTTATCTTGTGCTTGTGGCCGTGATAATGGTCATATCTTGAAAATTAGGGATTTAATTTAGGTACAAATCTAAAAAAAGAAAAATAGATAAACCACATTTTAGGCTTAAATCTAAACATTTTGTTGCGTCACGGAACTATTTGTATTTGACTCAAATAGTGTGTTTGTCTGCAATGAAATCAGTCTAGAAAACCAAAAAGTTCTAAGTACATTTTTTTTTCCTTTTTTTTGTGTGTATATCTTGAAAAAGTTACCATTTGAATATGTTGTCTAAATGTATTTCAATCTCATTAGAACCGGGACCCCAGTTCCAATGACTTCTCTAGCTACCAGGAATCAAATGTGAGAACTTGAGAATTTAGTTCCCCTGCCCAATTAGAGGCTACGAAACACACACCTTGGCCAACCCAAATCAGTGGATGGTGGCATTTGTGCCAACCCTAATGAATGCGCAGCTGCTTGATAATTAACGTATCAGTGGATAATTTCCTTTGATGCCAATCCTAATGAATGCACGGCAAGCACAGCTTCCTGCTTTCTAGATAAGAAATCAGGAGTTAAGTTAATCTCATCTAATGCCAACCCTCTCAACTTCCTGCTTCCTAACCAACTAATTGGACTTTTGTAGGAAGCCACCCTGTGATTGTGTGAGTCAGTGTGCGTCACAGAGATATAGAGAGAGAGATTGAAACTTTTACGTGGACACCTACCTGTTTATAGTTTCAAACATTAGTTGAGAAAAGAACAACCATAAAGTCTGCTGAAAGGAGACCAACTCACCATCACAAATATGAATACAAGTAAAGGATGCCTGAATTGATGCATGGTTTTGCGTGTCTAGAATTAAAGGCCCACAAGTTAGCTCGCAACTGTACTCCGGCCTTTCCTTTCTACCCTCCTATTTATATTTCTCCTCCCTTCTCTATCCACCACACTTCCATCTCCTCCTATCTCTTTAGCTAATGGAGACTAACCATGTTTTCAAACCCATTAACAAGTGTAGCTCAATAGGGAGATCAGAGCAAACAGTGGTGGCTGATCTTGATGGCACACTTCTTGTGTCTAGGAGTGCATTCCCTTATTACATGCTTGTGGCCATTGAAGCTGGCAGTCTTCTTAGAGGATTAGTTCTTCTAACTTCTGTCCCTCTTGTGTACATTATCTACTTATTCTTCTCAGAGGCATTGGCTATACAAATGCTTGTGTACATAGCCTTTGCCGGGTTGAAGATCAAAGACATTGAGATGGTGGCGCGCTCTGTCTTGCCAAAGTTTTATGCTGAGGATGTCCACCCTGAGGGGTGGAGAGTGTTCAGTTCTTTCGGCAAGAGATTTATCGTGACCGCAAACCCGAGAATTATGGTTGAGCCTTTTGTTAAGGACTTTCTTGGCGCAGAGAAGGTCCTGGGGACAGAGCTGGAGATTGGAAAATCTGGAAGAGCTACTGGGTTTGTAATAAAACCTGGTGTTCTTGTTGGTGAGCATAAGAAAGAGGCAGTTGAACAGGAATTCCGTGATAACTTGCCTGATCTTGGCATTGGAGACAGAGAGACTGACTATGGATTCATGTCCATTTGCAAGGTACGTTCTATGTAATGCAACGCTAATATTCTTTTTATTTAAGTTTCTCACGTTTGTCATTATACCTATTTATTGTTTTGCATCTTTTTCTCCATCTCTGCTTTTCTTGTGATTTTAAAAGGTATGATAGTACTATTATACAAATTGATAAAATCTTTTTACCCTGTTTGTCTTTATTTTGGTTTTTTTTTTTTAACTAATAATATTTAAACTCTGCAACTCAAATGATTTTACCTCATGCTTTCCATCTTTGGATTGTGGGCCTGAATGATTTGCTCATTCACTCACTTGTGTGGGAATAATATTTATTTCCTTCCCATTGGTCCACGTGGGAAACTCTCTCTCTTTTGATTCTCTGACAAACTCATCTTTAGTTGTTTCCCTCTGTTTTTTCCTTCTGTCAATTTAGCATGTCTCTAGCAATTACTTAACCCTCTGGTGATTGCTTGTTTACCTCAAACTAGTTGCATTAATGTCTATCTTTCAATTCTCATCCCCCTTCCACATGCCTTTATTTAATGCCTGTAACCAATGGTAGTTAGTCCATTGATTCCATCTGTAATTAGACTGTACAGGCCAGTCTGATACAGAGATGAATTATACTTTATGAATGAATGAATGAATGAATAAGTGATGTATATAATTCTCAATGTTTTGCAGGAAGCATATATTGTGCCAAGCATGAAAATTAAGCCATTGCCAAGAGAGAAGCTACCGCAACCGATCATATTCCATGACGGACGGTGGGCGCAGAGGCCAACACCGTTGATGGCTCTGCTCACATTCATCTGGATGCCGATTGGCTTCATTGTGTCACTGATCCGTGTCTACTGCAACATCCCTCTCCCGGAGCGCATTGTATTCTACACTTACAAGATTATGGGCATCAAACTAGTTGTCAAGGGAACACCACCACCTCCTCCAAAGAAAGGCCATCCAGGCTACCTCTTTGTCTGCAACCATCGCACCGTGCTTGACCCGGTTGTTACTGCAGTTGCGCTGGGCCGTAAAGTCAGTTGTGTCACATACAGCATTAGCAAATTCTCCGAGCTAATTTCTCCAATCAAGGCAGTGGCTTTATCAAGAGAACGCGAAAAAGATGCGGCCAACATCAAACGTTTGCTCGAGGAAGGTGACTTAGTGATTTGCCCGGAAGGTACAACATGCAGAGAACCATTCTTGCTGAGATTCAGTGCATTGTTTGGTGAACTAACAGATAGGATTGTCCCGGTAGCCATTAATACAAAACAGAGCATGTTTCATGGCACAACTGTGAGGGGCTGGAAAGTGTTTGACCCTTATGTTGTATTCATGAATCCCAGGCCTGTTTATGAGATCACATTCTTGAACCAGTTACCCCGTGAGCTCACCTGCGCTGGAGGCAAAACACCAATTGAAGTCGCTAATTATATACAGCGAGTCATCGGTGCCACGCTTGGGTTTAAGAGCACCGACTTCACTCGCAAACATAAGTACAGCATCCTCGCTGGAACCGATGGCCGTGTGCCGGAGAAGAAGGAGTAGTCTTGAACAAGTCCTCAGACATGGTTGTTGCAGTTTGGTTGGAAGATCCAGATCTTTTAATTATTAATTAAATCATTTATTCTGGGTTATAGTTATAATCACCAAGAAAAAAAAAAAAGCTCTGTATTTTAGCATTTGTGTTTGTCTTGCCAATTTGGATATATATAAACTATGAGGAGGTACTGATTATATCATTTGTTTACATATATGTTTATTTACAATCCCTTTTATGCTGTTTAAAATCATTTATCTACTGCTGCATGCTGTGATTACATGGAACTATAAATATGAAACAATATATGATGATAATAATGATTAAAGAGGCACGGAAGTAAGAGCTTAATTGCTATCTAAGATTGGCATTAGTGATTCAATTCAGTTCAAAGATAAAAAAAAAGTGAGATGAATCATTGAACCCATTGATCTTAAACTTGTATTGTTTTTGACTCTGACTCTGTTATATATCCATCAAAAGAATTCTTAATTGCCTGAGTTGGGTTAACCTAACCTTTAAGTAATGCTACGGAGTCAAAAAACTGAAGTTTTTATTTAATTAATATTTAGGATTAGGCACTTCTTTTCACATCTTTATTAAATGCGTAGCATAGTTATAAATTTATAATAATGATTTTATAATTGATAGATATTTCACTTATTTGTACAAAGATAAGCTGCATAACAATTTTTTTATAATGATACACACACAGACGCACATGAAAAGAAGTTAAGAACACACAAGGCACGTATAAAAACAACACAGATTTTGTCCATAGGGATTATCAATTCTTAAGATGCACTTCACTATTTAAAATTAGAAAAAGGAAATCTTAAAAATCCCAACAACCTCACCTGATCCTTGTATATTCTGAATTGCTCAATGTTACAAATAATACAAGTAATGTGATGATAAATTTATAAAATTTCATACAAATTATTCCAAAGATTGAATATCTCTGAAGTCCCTTTCTAGTCACAGTGTGGGCTCCTTTCTTTCCATCCGGCCTTTGATTTGGATATGACCGGATAAAAAGCATGGATCACAAATCAAATTTTAATATTTTGTAGACTTCAAGGGATTATGGGTTCATGACTTCCATTAGGGGCAAGCCCCTAATGTTAATTACCCTGGACATTGTCACAGGAACCTCCGATTAAGAAAATAAGTGTGAAGAAAGAAACATATTCCAACAAATAAATTTTATTCATGAATTCATAGACTTCATTGAAAATACAAGAAGTTTGGAATTTAATCATATTGACGCAACAATAATTGTAGCCTTTTTATCTCCTTCCCGACTATTTTTGCCGAAAAATCGTGCTTTTGACTTTTTGTTGACTTTTTGGTCTCCGCCAACGGTCGAAATATGCATCTTGAACATGATTTAGAAACTGGTGAAGTGGTGTTTTGGATATTTGAATTTGCATCTTGGACTTGATTTGGAACTTGATTTGATTCTTCATAAGCTTCGCCTTCGAGCTCATGAAACTTGTCAGAATCGGTGAACTCTCCAACGCTTTATCCTTGAGGTTGTTGAGCTCATTTGTTGATTTATTTGGAACTTGGATCTTTGATTTTTGCATCTTAGATTTAATTTGGATTTCAAGTCGTCGATTCCCCTATGTTGATGAATCACAAACTTGGTTTGACCTTTCATAAACTTCGTACCGTGCTTGTGAAGCTTTTTTTTTTTGCAACTTGTGAACTCTTCAACGCCTTGGCTTTGAGGTTGTTGAATTCATTTGTTGACTTGTTTGAAACTTGGAACTTGGACTTTTCAGTTATCATCTTGAATTTGATTTGGAACTTGATTTGATTTTTTTACAAGCTTCGGCCTTCAGGCTTGTGAGGCTTTTTGTAACTTGTGAACTCTTCAACTTTTCATCCTTGAGGTTGTTGGGTTCATTTGTTGAATTTGAATTCTTTGATTTGATTTGGAACTTCATTTAACTTTTCATAAGCTTCGGCCTTTAGGCTTGTGAAACTTTTTGCAACTTGTGAACTCTTCAACACTGTAATCTTGAGGTTGTTGAGCTCATCTGTCGATTCATCATTTTTTCAATGTCTTGGTTCCATAAGCTTCGGCTGTCACGCTTGTGAAGCTTTTTGCAACTTGCGAACTCTTCAACACTTTAACTTTGAGGTTGTTGAGCTCATTTGTTAACTTGGTATCTTGGACATTTGAATTTGTAACTTTGACTTGATTTGGAACTTGACTTGACTTTCCATAAGCTTCGGCTCTTGGGCTTGTGAAACTTTTGTGCAACTTGTGAACTCTTCAACACTTTAGCTTTGAGGTTGTTGAGCACATTTGTTGATTTGTTTGAAACTGGTATTTTGGACTTTGAATTTGGATTCTTTGATTTGATTTGAAACTTGATTTGATTTTTTTTTATAAGCTTCGGCCTTCATGCTTATGAGGCTTTTTTACAACTTGTGAACTCTTCAACTCTTCATCCTTGAGGTTGTTGAGCTCATCTGTTGATTCATCATTTTTTTATGCCTTGATTTTGATTTGATTTTTTTTAGAATACTTAACTTTTGAAGGTTTTGAAATTTATTTACCACTCTTAAGAGAGTCAATGGCTTTAAACAGGATCCATCAGCTCAAAAAGAGTTTTATGGGTTTTGGGATTTTTTCATTATTCCTAAGAAAGTCAATGGCCTCAAATAGAGTTCATTAGCTCAAAAAAGAGTTTTATGGGTTTTGGGATTTTTTATCACTTTTAAGAGAGTCAATGGCCTCAAATAGGGTCCGTGAGCTCAAAAAAGAGTTTTATGGGTTTTGAGATTTTTTATCACTTTTAAGAGAGTCAATGGCCCTCAAATAGGGTCCATGAGCTCAAAAAGAGGTTTATGAGTTTTTGGGATTTTTTTATCACTCCAAAGAGAGTCAATGGCCTCAAACAGAGTCCATGAGCTCAAAAAGAGTTTTTAAGGGTTTTTGGAATTTTTTTCATACCACTCCTAAGAGAGTCGATGGCCTCAAATTGGGTCCTTAAGCTCAAAGAGAGTTTTTAAGGGATTTTTGGATTCTTTTTATCACTCCAAAGAGAGTCAATGACCCTCAAATAGGGTCCATGAGCTCAAAGGGAGTTTTTAAGGGGTTTTTGAGTTTTTTTCATCACTCCCTAGTGAGTCAATGGCCTCAAACAGAGTCCATGAGCTCAAAGAGAGTTTTAATGGTTTTTGGAATGTTTCATTACTCGAGAGAGAGTCAATGGGCTCAAACAGGGTCCATGAGCTCAAAAAGAGTTTTAAGGGTTTTGGAATTTTTCATTGCTCGAAAGAGAGTCAATGGCCCTCAAACAAGGTCCATGAGCTCAAAGAGAGCTTTAAGGGGTTTTGGAATTTTTCATCACTCGAAAGAGAGTCAATGGCCTCAAACAGGGTCCATGAGCTCAAAGAGAGTTTTAAGGGTTTTAGAATTTGTCATCACTCCTTAAAAGAGTCAGTGGCCTCAAATAAGGTCCATGAGCTCAAAGAGAGCTTAAAGGGGTTTTGGAATTTTTCATCACTCGAAAGAGAGTCAATGGCCTCAAACAGGGTCCATGAGCTCAAAGAGAGTTTTAAGGGTTTTAGAATTTGTCATCACTCCTAAAAGAGTCAGTGGCCTCAAAAAGGGCCCATGAGCTCAAAGAGAGCTTAAAGGTGTCACGCCCCGACCCGCGGGCCCACGGGACGCGACAATCGCCGCAGCAATCCCGAGGAGGGATACCCCGCCACTCAACCCTCAGGATGCCGCAAGGCTAATCAACACACCTGGAATTCAACAATATACATATCGCAGATATAGAACAGAAAGAAACAATGTTACACAACGACAGTAACAACAACAACAACAACAACAACAACAACAATAGGATACAGAAAATACATAGGTTCACAAAATACACAGGGAAACAACCCTAACAACAGTAGGAAATGGTAATACACAGAAGTTTAAGAGTATTTAAATACTAAACCATGCAACAAGTTTTCTACACACTAGTGGATCCATAGGTCTTATAACATGTTCCATGACAATAATAACATACATGAACTGAAGGAAATACAATAGGGGATAGAATGAAGCAAACGCCCAAGACGCCGCCACAGTACCACACCTACTACCCGCACATGATCGGGAGAAAGAAAGAGGGATGAGTAACTAAAGTTACTCAGATGAGGGAGGTTAGCACAACCTTAGCGTAAAAAAATACACCAACAAAGAAAAAAATAATAATAATGAATCATCAAAATAAATGCTTTACCAAAGTGATACAAGTTTAGAAACATAATTACATATAATAGAAGCCTTCAAGAGAATTAAAAACATAATAATACCAAGAAAACTCTTTTTTTACCCCAACTAGGGTTTACAACACGAAAATCATTAAGCATGGTTTTAAATACAAGTAAAACAACAAAATATCATGGGTTTGAAATAAATAAACACAATACCCAACACTCACCCAACATAACATGGTCTAGAAAAACTCTCTAAACCTTCGCCGTGGCCATGGCTAGGGTTCGAGCCGCCAAGGTACTCATGCCCTTGACGCTGACCCATCGGGCTCACCCGGTTGAGTGACTCCGGCTACTCGATGAATATCCGATCGTGGCTCTACACTCCCACCGAACCGGCCCTCGTAGTAATCGACCGGGTCGACACGCCCACCTCAACAGTCGGGCCGTGGAGACCGCCCTACTCGCAGAGGATAACACCAAAACAATCACCACAATAAAATACAACTCCACTCGAGTACAATATCCATCCATGATCATAAATCAAGAATACCTCTGACATTTGCACGAGGACAAGATAACACATAAGCAAAGCCCAAACTTTTTAACACAAAAATAATTTGCAAGTCCCAACACAAGCAACAACATGGAAATCCTTTTTCCTTTCAACAATCCAAAAATTTGCTTCAAGCCTAGGATTTCACCAAATCAAAGATTTCCATAACAAAAACTCAAGTTTCAAACAAAATAAAGATTTCACAAACTCATGGATACATATATCAATCACAATTTCCACGATAACAAAAACAAAAAGCCAAAAAGAGACATCCAAGATTTGCCTCAACAACAATTATCATTCACCAAAAATACCAAACAAGTATAAATCAATAAAACTTACTTTAAAACATGAAATGCATATATATATATATATATATATATATAGCTATTGGCATTCTTCTAATAAAGCTATGCTAAATAATTCCACTCACAGGATCGGCCATTTGTCTTCCTCGCAAGCTACTCCTCGGCTAAGCCTTTGCCTCGATCCAAGCCTTCTTCTCCTTGCCAAAGCATGACAAATCACGACAAAAAATTAGCAAAAACGAAACAAACAAGAAAACCCTAAGTTTTCTAACAAACAACCCTAATTCGATCCTAAGATTAGCTCAAAACTAGGTTTAAAGGTTCCCAATGAGTTCCTAGGGGTTTTAGCTTCAATCTAATCCAAAGAAATCAAAGAAACAACTAAAGATTGCCGGTGCTACAGTAACCTCGGAATTGCTACAGTAAACCCGACCTTAAAACTAAGATTTTCTCCAAATTTACAACACCAATTCAAGAAATTTCCTCACAAACATTCTCACACAAGAACAACAAGTCAAAGGCTTCAATTTAAACCTATAAACATGCAAATCCAAGGAGAATTTCTAGGTTTTAAAAAGAAAACTAAAACAAGGAAAATACAAGAATAAATACGGTATAAAACCATAAATCTATGCTTACCAAGCTCAATGGTGAAGGAGGAAGAGATAGGATGCTTGGTTCGCCGGAAAAACTTCACGGAAAAAAATAAGAAAATGGGAAGGTTCGGCCAAGACAAGGAAAGAAGAAGAGAAGAAGAAAAAGAAGAAGAAGAAATGTTTTTAAGGGGAAAAATTTTTCGGGCTCGCTATAAGAACTGGGCTGCTACAGATGACAGGCCTCTATCAAACCAGAGCTTTCTACAGGAACAAGTCGCTACTGAACCGGGTTTGCTACTGGGGATCAGTCGCTACTAAAGAATGGTCGAAAAATCTATAGAAATGGGCTATAGTAATCTACAGTAAACACTGGGTATAACAAAAGGGGTTTTGGAATTTTTCATCACCGGAAAGAGAGTCAATGGCCTCAAACAAGGTCCATCAGCTCAAAGAGATTAGTCATCACTCCAAAGAGAGTCAATGGCCTCAAACCAGGTCCATCAGCTCAAAGAGAGTTTTAAAAGGATCTTCAATAGTTCATCCGCTCGTGATCATGTTAAGAGGCAATGAAGAGGCCCTCCAAAAGAGAGCAGTCAACACGCATTAGACATCACGGTAAGCTTTAAGACTTAAGAGGGTCTTATGAAATTACCATAATACCCCTCATCTTCGCTTAAAAAAATCCTTTTTTTCTTCTTTTTCTTCTTCTTTTTTTCATTTAAATCCTCTAAATTTTTCATTTTTTTCACATTTTATCAAAATTTGCAAATAAATCCCCAAACTTTCATATTTTTCATATTTTTTTCCATATATATTATTTTTTTGCGCTTAAACCCCTCGAGCTTTCGTATTTTTCACACATTTCTTTTTCTCTTCTTCTTCTTTTTTACGATGGTGTTCACAGTGAGTGAAAACCAACAACATGCATATGCTCTTGTCTATGGGCATGATTTAAAGACAAATTATGCAGAGGGAAGGGTCTAGCATTAATATTTAAAGATTTTTTTATGGCATGGGTATGGGGCGTGCAACCCGAACGCATCTTATACATTTTGTATAGAGTTTCATCTACATCATCAAGATGATATATATTTTTTTATGGCATTATGCATGGGATTAACAACCAGATGTAGGTATTTTGCATGAACTTTCATCTAAGATTTTTTTTCTTCATGGCATCTTGCATGGGTTGAACGAAACCAAAACATGCTTGTATATATATATATATACTTGGTATGAGATTTTATAAGGTTATCTACCTCTTTGGAGTGACGAACTTCTTAAGCATGCTTCGAGATTCATGAAGAGGGCATCACCATCGTCAAGCATCTCAGTAGGACTTTCTATCATCATTCCAGTATCTCTTTATTTGTGCCTGCAAAGAGGTGGCAACGAGGAGGAGCATGCTTCATCTTCTTCACCCGGTCCCATCATGAAAGAGAGAGTCACTCATCCATAAATATTTTATCTCCTCCGGGTCCCACCGTCCAAGAGAGCATCACTTCTCATTTTATCATCCCGGTCCCACCATGGAAGAAAGCCTCCTTCTTCATCACCATGCTGAATTTTTGGGCTGGACGCCATGGAGAGAAGAAATACATCAATTGTTTAAACTCCCTGCCCCCACCCATGTAGAGACTTCCCTTCTTCTTCACGCCATCCTCCTATCCTCCTTCCTTTTTCCTTTTCTTTTTTTACCCTGCTCCTCCCCGTAAGATTATCCCTCAACCTCCAAGAGATTTTTTTATCCCCTTTTTTTAAAATTCAAATTTTATTTCAAAATCCCTTCTTATCCATTTCTTTTTATTTCTCTTTTTTTGTTCTCACTCATTTTTTTTTAAAAATTTTGATTTTAATTTATTTTATTATTATTATTTTTCACGTGACAATTTGTGGCCCACGTTTTTTTTTTTTTATTTTATTTTTTTCATTTTTAGCCCTCATGTATCTTTTTTATATTTTTTTTCTAATTTTTTTTCTAATTCTTTTTTTTAAAAAAAAAATAAAATAAAAAATAAAAAAAATCTATATAAACACACAGACTCACAGTCCATCCATTATTTAGTTTTAAATCGTGTAATTAACATCCATCAGAGATTACTAAATAGTCCTTGGGAATGTCTCAAGAGTGATTACAGAGGAACATAAGCCCCCAAGATAAATTAAATTAAAATCCAAAAATAACCCATCAAAATGCAAAATTAACCTCGCTAATTTTTTTTTTTTTTTAAAATCACCTATATAATAATAAGGGAAAAAAACTTGGTATTCCATTAGTAAACTTCTTGTAACATAAAACCACCACCAGCACAAATTAAGTCATAATAAAAATTTCCAAAGGTTAAAATGCACAGCCATCAACACCATAATTCCAAGATCAGAGAAAGATTAAGAAAACAAAAAAGAGAAATTAAGAACACATAATGTTTATACACATGCAGACACACACACACACACATCAACAGTAATGACAGAAACAAAGAGAGTCCCAAACCAAAAACTTAAGACCATCACAACATCAAAAGTGAATCAAAAGTCTTGAGTCAAAGGTTATATATGATTAAAAAACAAGGAAGCAGTGCCCGTGCATTGAAAACCAAGAGTTCATCCTCTTCTTCATTCCCGGTCCCACCCAACCAGTTTGTAGAACGGGCCCCACTCTCTTTCCCCGGTCCCACAACCACCACTGAATCATACCCTCCCTTTCCCTTCTCCTCCTCCTCGCCGGCGCCGCCACGCGCCACCCTCCCCGCCACCACCCTACAAACCACCATCACCCTCTTCACTCTCAAAAACCCAAACTCCTCCTCTAACTCCTCCGGCAACGCCGTGTGAGCTCCCCAACTCGTCGACCTCGTAGGAATCCCTTCCAAGTCGGCGTGCTTCCCTGAAAATCCACACCTGACGATCCCACAAGCGCTGCAGTACTGGCTCCCGCACACCCCCACCGTCCCCATCGAGCACAATGCCGTCGTGCAGTAAAACCTCAACCTCTCGTTCCCATCAGCCATGCACCGCTCATCTCCTCCGCCCGGCCGCCGTGCCGCCCTGGACCTCACCATCTCACGGTACTCCTCGAACCGTGCTAACGTCTTCGCCGTGTTATGGATCTTTAGTATTCTTTGTATGGTGAGAGATCTCCCTTTTGGCCAACCTGATTGGAATATCATCTCGATGATGTTCTTGCCGGAGTCGCCGGTGGAGAGAAGGGTCAGGGAGTGTTTGGTGGCGTGGTGGAGGTCGAGCAGTCGTGGTTCCGGCATGACTTCACCGCAGGCGAGGCACGGGTGTACGTCGGCCCGGGACGTGAAAGATGGGCGCTTTACGTGTGTTGTTGCTCTAATCTCGACGAACAAAGATGGCGATTTGGAGGGAGAGAGTGCGAGAGGTGGAGTTGGAGAAGTGGGAGTGGGGATGGAGGTTGACGCTTGGTCATCGCCATTGATGATGATGCTTGGTTTCCGAAAAGAAAGGAGATGAAAGATGTATGATTTGACTGATAGAGACTTGTGAGCCTTCGCACCTGTGCATGATGATGATGATGATGAAGTTGGAGGAGAAGAAGAAGAGATAACTGGAGAGATCTTTCTCCGTTTGCAAGGAGAAAGCTGGTTTTTTGGATCATTCATGGTGGAAGAGGAGGGGAAGAAGAAGCAACCAAGATGAAGGAGAAAAAGAAACAATGCATAGCGGAAGCCATTGGAGATCATGGATGGAATGAACGCCATTATAGTACCAATAACACTCACTCACTCACTCAGAGAAGGAGAAGGAGAAGGAGAAGGAGAAGATGAAGATAGATAGAAAGGTAGCAAAGAGAGAGAGAGAGAGACAGAGAGAAAGAGAGGGACCAAACGTGGATTTTGTCGGCTGGGCATTCTTTCGTCGGTGATTCTGAATGATGTGACGTTATTGGGTTTAATTCTGAAGAAGAAGTAACTCTTTGGTTTAGTTTGGCTTAGTTTTTTTACGTGTGAGTAGTTGAGTTTTATATTGTTATAGATAAATAGTTTCACATGATAAGTGTTTTGTTTGTTAACAGGTAGTACATATTTATTATTATTTATATTTTAATGTATATAGATGTTGTGTAGTCCTTTTTGATTGAATTGGTAATTTGGGTTGGTGTTGGGTCTCATCATGAAGGATGAGCTCAAAAGGATGTGAAATGTGTTTGATTGAATGAATGAATGAATTATGTGGATGCTGTGGCAGAAGAAATGTCTCTATTCTCTCTGTTTTGTGACATTGCTCTGCCCCAGCCCTGCTCTGCCACAAGGTATTATTATACAGAGGACTGTCCCTCAGATCCTGTTGCTGAATGAAAGGTTTATAATAATTTTTTTTTCTTAAAAAAATCTTGCTTTGCATATCCCTATAATATATCTTTATAAAAATCATATCTTTTAAATTATTCTATAAATTATTTGTATTTCCTACGTCGTATTATAATTAATAATCAACAATTAGCTTACATTAATAATATTATTATTGTTATTATTCTAGCACAAAAGTGTCCGACAATAAAAAAAATCAAATTAGAGGCTTTTGTCTTGATTTTTATATGTAGTCTTGGCTTTCTTAGCTCAATCACCATTATTGGCATTGGGTATTCTCTAATTATCATTAATATCTTTGGATAATATAAATTTGAAGCCGATTTTCTTATCACATGATCACATTTTTAGTTGTTAACTAATCCCACTCTATTATATTTTCTGAAATTGTATTTTTATTTAATAAAATTATATTTGTTCATTTTTGTCAAAGAATAAGTAGCTATTTCTATTTAGGTTTTAAATAAATAAGGAGAGAGGATAAAGGATAGTTTGTTAGTTTTACATAAATATGTTAACAATTACTCATTTTTATAATGTTTTGCCATCTTTACCCTCATTTTTTAAAACATTTTCCCTGTCATTCCACCAGCCTCTTTCTCTTGTATGTTTAATTAGTATATGATTTATTCACACCCTTTAAAGATAAAAAAATATATAATAAAAAGTATCGTTAATTTTCATTATAACAGTGAAATGTTTATTCATTATTACTTAGGGAATAAGGAATTTAATATTTATTGAAATATGTGTGTGTGGCCCAAGTGATGCCGCTGCATTAAGTTACAGAGAGCACATGGCATCTTGCATGATAAGAGGAAAAGGTCATGCAACTCTCATAAATTAGAAACATTAAAAAACATAAAAAAAATAAGGGCTTATCTTTTTTTGTCTTTTGGTAAAGAAGTAATGGAATTGAATCAATTGATGATATATATAATTCAGGCAACAATGATGCTGTTGTGGACTTGACCAACCTCACATCTTGTTTATAAGAACTTATAATAATCCCAATGAAATGAGCCCATTAGTCATAGTCCATTTGCTTTCTGATAAAAAGACCAAGCCCAGGGCCCAGACTCTTCTCTGTTCTTAATCATGACTGCATGCCTGGCCTTGGCCCATACCAGTCTCCCATATTGAATACAATTTACATAATCATTATTTTGGTTCCTAAAAAACATTTGGATAAGTCTACTTTGATTAAGAAAATAGATATTCAATACATCATGAATTAAAAGAAGCAAATAAAAATCTAAACTCTAAACATATCACGTGATGATGAAAGAATGAAGTAACAGCTCCGAAAGTCATATAGTATGCTTTCACTTTATCTCCAACCCAAGAGTCCTCAAGGTTCAAAGTTCAAACTAAGTGACCATGTCATGACTATCATACAAAGCTTTGATTATTTTTTTTTGGTGCATCTTAGCAAGGTGTATACAGGGGGCCTCACCATTAACTATGGACTCAACTGAAGACATTTGAAACCTTAAATAATTTTTCTTTTGTGTATCTTAACACTTATACAAGCTGGCTCATCTTTAATTATAGACTTGAGTCCCTTGACTGAAGATATTTGAAACCAGGTATATGAAGGCAACCACAAAAAAATGACCTCCTTAGACTATCATCTCTTGAAAGCTCTGTCCATTTTTTATATTCTGTCTGTATTCCATATTTGTTTTCATGCTCTCTACAATCTCCCCCTCTCTCGATTATATAGTCACATAATCATCTTGGATGTTTTTATTTTTATTTTTTTGTTTTTCAAGTCCTTATTTTTTATTCCCCTTTGTTAATAAATTTTGAATAATTTGTTTTTTTATTAAAAAAATATTTGATTAAAAATATCTCTCGAGTATTCTTGTGAAAAAGAATCATTCTCAACCATAATAAATGGGTAAAATAAATTAGAATATTTATTATCAAAAAAATATTTCTTTCTCTGTTTTCCTCATTTCCGGTGAGGATTTAGATTGTTGTTATCTTTAAACCCGCTTAATATTTCTTCTCCGTTGTACCTCTCTATACTCTAATAAATTAGTGGTTTATCTATTTTTTATTTTTTTTAAAATTTCTTATCAACAATAATTTATATTAATTTAAATGAATGGGAGATTATTAACTTGGCACATTAACGCCTATCATGCAAATTGAGTGAAAAATAGGAGTGAAAAATAGGGAAAAAAAAACATATTAAACATTAAAAATGAATATATATATATATATAAACAAAATTTAAAAAAGAGGAACAAGGAGGGGTAATATAGGAAAAAAAAAGCCCTCACAGAAAAAATCCTTAAACTTAACTGATTCGGTACCACTCGTTCGGTTGGAGATTTTTCAATTTTCGAATAACAAAGCGCAACAGGCTCGCTCGCACGCCATCCTCTGCTCCACTCTCTCGTCTTCCTCCCGCCATGAACGCCGCGGGACTCTATCTCCTCTCTCTCCCAATCCATCCACTCCCATGCCCCAAGACCTCCTCTTCCAGGCCTCCAACTCCGACGCTGGTGACCGAACTAAGTATTCCTCGCCAGCGCCGGGTAGCAGCCCTGCGAGCTCGGCGCAGTGGAACTGATCTCAAATCAGATCCCTTAGACTTGTCTGACTCTTCTCGGGAGTCATCATCGATTGGGTTTCATAAAGCTACGAGCTTGGAATCCTCAGCTCCCAACTCGGAGCAACTCCGATGGATGGCGGGGTTGGAGGCATTGCCAAAGCGATGGGTCATTGTCATTATGTGCTTTTCTTCGTTCTTGCTTTGCAATATGGATCGAGTAGGTCTTTTCCTTTCAATCGAATTCAAACTTGAATTCATGTGGATTGATGCGTAGATGCTTAATTTTTGTTGGATATAAATGATTCGTGGAATTTCGCAGGTGAACATGAGCATTGCTATACTGCCAATGTCAGCGGAGTTCAATTGGAGCCCGTCAACTGTTGGATTGATTCAATCTTCCTTCTTTTGGGGGTATCTTCTCACCCAGGTTTAGTTCCATGTCTCACAAAAATCCTATTTTTATTTATCAATTGTCATTTGTCACCCACTCATGATATCCCTCGCCATTGACTGAATTGATTTCAGTTATTGTAACTTATTTTGTTTATGTTGAATTGGATTTAATTCACTCGACTTCATTGCTAGGATTATAAGTATTTTGTGTTTTGATGTTCTTTCTTATTGTATTGAAGTATAGATTGCTGGGGGGATTTGGGCAGATACAGTTGGTGGAAAACGTGTGTTAGGATTCGGTGTTGTTTGGTGGTCCATTGCCACTGCATTAACACCTATAGCAGCAAAGATTGGATTGCCTTTCTTGCTTGTTGTACGTGCTTTCATGGGAATTGGCGAGGTAACTTGATTGATTATTTCAGCATTGATATGGCAGCTCCCCATTCTTTACTAAAACAGAATATTGCTGGCAAGTATGAGAATTATGTTGCAAATTTCTCAGGTTATTGTCTTCTTTCTTACAGGGGGTTGCCATGCCGGCTATGAACAACATTCTCTCCAAGTGGGTACCAGTAGCAGAGAGAAGTAGATCATTGGCATTAGTGTATAGTGGGATGTACCTAGGGTCAGTGGCTGGCCTTGCCTTTTCACCTTTGTTGATACACAAATATGGCTGGCCTTCGGTTTTTTACTCCTTTGGTTCTCTTGGAACAGTGTGGTTTGCAATTTGGTTAACAAAGGTACACACTGTCTCATCAGTCTTGCATGGTTCATCAATGTCTTTATACCATGGCAAATTTAAAATCCTGTCAAAATTTCTGATGAATGTCTATTTTCTTCTCTGAAAAAGGCATACAGTTCTCCTCTTGAGGACCCTGAAGTCAGTGCTGAAGAAAAATCACTTATTAGTAGTAACAGTGTTTTGAAGGAGCCCGTGACTGAAATCCCATGGAGAATGATCTTATCAAAACCACCTGTCTGGGCACTCATAGGTTCCCACTTCTGCCACAACTGGGGAACTTTCATTCTTCTCACATGGATGCCGACATACTATAACCAAGTATGCAGTCATTTCTCTTGCATGCTGTTCATAATTTTACTAAATAATTTGTTCTTGACTTCACACTCACGAACTATCTCTTTCTTGTATGTATAACTCAAAAGTTGAATTGTCATTATGCCTGTGCCTACCAAGTTCATTTATCACACCGTCTTTAGATTTTCATTTTTAATTTAGTGCAGATTCTAAGCATGATTATGAATTTGTCAGGTTACCTTAATTCTTTCGGCATCACAAAGAGTTCTTGTCAGATAATTATTAGGAAGTTCAGTTAAAGTTGAAAGGCGTACTGTAATGGTTTACCTTCATAATTCTTATGTGAAAAATGCCTTTTCACTGCGTTTGAAACAACTTTTTCTAAAATAGGTCTTGAAGTTCAACCTCACAGAGTCTGGGCTTTTCTGTGTTCTTCCTTGGTTTACAATGGCAGTATCTGCTAATGTTGGTGGATGGATTGCAGACACCCTTGTGAGTAAAGGAGTATCCGTTACGGTAGTTCGAAAGGTATATGTTCTCTGATTTCATAATACATCAAGTTTCACCCATATTTGATGCTATATAAATATATCTTTGCATGATTTGCTCAAGGTTTATGACTATGAAGTTTTTTTAATATGTCATTGTTGTTGTTGTTATTGTTGTTGTTGTTATAATATCTCAGTAGACTTTCAAACACAGTTGAGACTGTTTCTGTGTACCTCATGGTTTTAGCGCCTTTTTTTTAAAAAAAAGTGGAATTTTAGCGCCTTTCAAACTAACAAAACATTGGCAATCTTATCCTGTGTTTGGTCATGCTGCTAAGGAGAAAAAACATGTTGACTTTATAGAATTATCGTACATGATAAAATTGCTAATTTAGGATATAAGACTGAATTCTTGAGAATGAAACTCAACTATTTGCATGCCTTTCCATATGATTTGTATCACTCTTTGTGTTTTATTTATCTCATTCTTTTCTTTGGGGGATCTCTCTAATCATTTTTAATTTTTGTATTTCCTATTTCTGCAGATCATGCAATCAATTGGATTTCTTGGACCAGCTTTTTTTCTAACTCAATTAAGTCATGTCAATTCTCCTACTATGGCAGTATTATGCATGACTTGCAGTCAGGTCTGTTGATCATTCTATAACATAATGCCAAGTTAATATCTGTGCTCTTTATTGCTCAATGACGTGCTTACTTTTTTTATTTTTTTTTTATTTTGAGAGAAACCTTCATTTGAATTGTCAGAATGTGTCTAATAGTTGCTTTTCGATAACATTCTCCTCGTTTCCTTATATATGGTCCATATATGATTTAACTTGGGGAGTATTCACTCATACACACACACACACGGTTGCGCACACACACACACATGAGCACATCTCGCAGAAACATGAATTTTAACTTGCAGATGAAGCACGGAATTATGGTCTCAAAATAAAATGAACTAACTATTTTTTCCTGTCAAATAGGGCACCGATGCATTCTCTCAGTCTGGTCTCTACTCTAACCATCAAGACATTGGCCCTCGATATGCTGTGAGTGATTTTAACTAAAAATAAAATTAAATTGCTTTTCTCGCTTCTTGTAAACACATGATGTGTTCTACTATCTCCACAGCAAAACACACAGAATTGATTGAAGATCCTCTTAAGTGTTTTTCTTTCTGCCAACTTCAATTCTGCTTTATTGTTTTTATACTTGATTTGATATGTTCATCAATCAATATTACCATAACTCATGGGAAAGCTTTGCAGGGGGTATTGCTTGGTCTTTCGAACACTGCTGGGGTATTAGCCGGAGTTTTAGGCACAGCGGCAACAGGCTATATCTTGCAACATGGTGAATCCCTTTTACTTTTGATTTTAAAATTAATGGAATCGAAAGTTGCAACTATAATTTTGCCTAAAACCTTCACACTAGGCGCTCATATTATTTTAGATGTGAATGTTCTCACACTAGTTTTCTGCATTTGTGAATTATCAGGTACTTGGGATGATGTGTTTAAAGTTTCTGTTGCACTCTATCTTACTGGAACTGTGGTCTGGAACCTCTTCTCAACTGGAGAGAAAATCCTCGACTAATTTATACTTGTCGAATACTGGTGTAAAGTTCAATTTTGCAGCTCGCCAAGTTCCTGTAAAAGAGTCGAATCAGATTGAAGCTGTCTAGAAGTTGAGAACAGCCTCTGAATTCACAATGCTCAACATAAACTTCTCTGCAGATTCATGACAGTTTTGAGAAAATCAAGTTAAAAGATACGAGAATTCAGGTCTTCAATTAAGCTAATATCAATTGTTCTGTAATTTCTAACATGTTTATATGTTGTACAGTAGCAAATTCCGATTGTATATCATTTGAAAATTTCCTGAAAATTTTCTAGCAATACAATTGAATTTATTATTAATGTTTCCTTTTATAGTTTGATAGGATAGTTAAACAACACAATGCATTTTTTATCCAGTATCAGTAATATGAAGCTGTTTTCTAATTAAACAAATCAGAGACAAGCAAATGTACATTTGTTCTTCAGTTTATTTTAAAAAATCAACAAAAAAAGAAAAAAAAAACCCCAATTTAAAAGAAGTTTAAAAAACGTAACCAAATGAACTGCTTAATTATTGTAATTAATAGTTAAATAGTACTACAATAACCTTGCTTTCAAAATGAATTACAGAGATACATTATACTAATTAAATTGAATAAAAATAGCTCAATTGGATTATCCTTTGAGTTTTTTTTTTCTTTTTGGTTTTCAAAAAACACAGTGATTAATCCATATTTACTCAATCAATTAAAGGTAAAAAAATACTAAAAGTTATAAAAATTAAATATTACTTGTAATAGATAAACGTGACCAAAGATTAAAAATCTAAGTTTCTATATATATAGATATATATATATACTTTAAGGAAGCCCATAATAGAAGATCTACTTATGGCCCATCAAAGGCCCAGTACATCCCACTTCTGGCCCATCAAAGGCCTAGTACATAAGATATAGAGATCGATCGCGCGAGACGCCGAGGTCGAAACCCTAGAAACTCTCCGATTCACGGTTCCCGGCTGATGGCGTCGAGCAAGCAGACAGTGCTGCCGTTCTTGCCCTCGTCGGCGGGATTCACCGCTAGGATCCACCCCGTCGTCCTCTTCAACATCTGTGATTGCTATGTCAGGCGGCCTGACCAAGCGGAGCGAGTCATCGGCACTCTCCTCGGCTCCGTCTCTCCTGATGGCACCGTGGAAATCAGGAACACCTATGCCGTGCCCCATAGTGAGCCTGGTGACCAGGTATGGCGATTCCACTCCGGTAGCTGCGATAGCCTCTAATTTCTTCGTTTTTTCTGGTTTGGTTGATGCTAGGTGGTATGTTGGTTGTCCTTGCTCTGTGTGTCTCTGGATCTCTGTTTTCTATTTGTTATTTTTCCTAGTTTTGGAATTGGTTTGGGTCTTCAAGATTGAATTTTTGCGAAACCTCTGATTATCTTGAAAACTCAACATAGTGTGCTCTTTTTCGATGATGCTGACGATGAGGTATTTAGTACAAAACTCTAATGCATGCTATTAGCGAGGATCAAGTTCTTTTGAGCTTTGTTGTTATTCAAAATCTAGTCTTGAATCGTTTTTGTTCGTCCAGCGCCTTTTTCCTTTGCTATGTTTTTTTTTTGTCCAATTAATTTGCTACCTTAGTATTCTAATTTCATAGTCATAAACAAAAGATTTCCATCAGTTTAGTTGATCTCCTGTCATGTTTCACTTTGTTATTCATGAATATTTTCCAGTGCATTGTTTGTTAAAGTTCCTCTTTTGTTTTTGGCATGCATAACTCATTGTTTGGGTACACTCTGAAACAGGTTGCCATAGATGTTGACTATCATCATAACATGTATGCCTCCCATCAGAAGGTGAACCCTAAGGAAGTCATTGTTGGATGGTAATGAACTCTACAACTCTGTTTATCTTTTGGAATAATTAAGTTTTTGGCATTTAAGTTGTTTGACATGGATATGTTTGTTTAGTTACGCTTCATGTGCTGGGTGACCAGTTGTTCATAGGTTTTAATATTGTTCTATCAATTCCTGCTATGAGGTCGAGCAAACAGAATGATTAATATGAGCTAATTATAGCTGAATTCATCCTGTTTTTCATGAATATTTTGAACTTGTATATATATATATATTTTAATTACTACACTAAGCGGTCTGGGGAAAGACTAAAATATACCACTGGCAAGTGGAACTGTTATATCCTGTTGTTACTGTAAATGTCTGGCATGTCTCAAACTCTTCATCCCCACATGCTGAAGTACATTGTTCTTTGCTGGTAGATATTTGTTTTTGATTTCTTAAATGCCTCCCATCTTAGTAGTCGATTTAAAAGCCCTGCAAAAAGATAAGTTAAATTTAAATGTGAAATATTGAAGCACTCAAACATGGTATGGTGATTCAAGAAAAGAAAAGATTATGAGTTTGTAATCAGTTTGCAAGAACAGAGAATGGTTGAAAAGTTGTGTTTTTAATGGTAGTTGCCTTCATAATTATGTTACATCGCGGTTTGATAAGAAATTATTGTCTTGCGCAGGTTTTCGACTGGTCTTGGTGTGTCAGGCAGGAGTGCATTGATTCATGAGTTCTATTCCAGAGAAGTCACAAATCCTGTTCATCTTACTGTGGATACTGGATTCACAGATGGGGAGGCCTCCATCAAAGCATATATTTCCATTAATTTGTCTCTGGGTGATCGACAACTTGCAGCTCAATTTCAGGAGATCCCTCTGGATTTCCGTATGGTTGAAGCCGAACAAGTTGGATGTATGTTTTATTATTGATGAATTCTTTTATGATCGCTCTGCGGTTACTGGATCTAACAAGATCTATTTGTTTTTTGATGTCGTTCCTGTCATCACAGTTGACATTTTGAAAACCACAATGGTCGATAAACTTCCCAATGATCTAGAAGGAATGGAAGCTTCAATGGAGCGTTTGCTTGCCCTAATTGATGATGTCTATAAATATGTGGATGGTGTTGTTGTAAGGAACCTCTACCCTCAACCTGTGTTTCATTCACCACTGCATAATTTTGAATTCCATATGCCTTGTCATTTTAGGAAGGTAATGTGGCTCCGGATAACAACAATGGGAGACTCATTTCTGATGCATTGTCTTCAATTCCGAAAATGTCTCCAGCTGTTTTCGACAAAGTTTTCAATGATAAAATACAAGTAAACTTGTTTCATCTGCGCTTGTTACAATTCAATGCTTAATTTCATCTTTCATTTTCTAACACTGCTTCCCATGATAATTTCTAGGACAATCTTGCGTTGGTTTATTTGTCAAGTCTTACACGGACACAACTCAGCATTGCAGAGAAGTTGAACACAGCGGCACAGATCTTGTAAACCATTTTTGAGCAAGACAAGATGTTTTTTTGGTTCTTCCTTGAGTTTGGTAGAGTTGATGCATTTGCTGATCTTGAAAAATCTATTTAATGATACTACGGAGTGAATCATTCAACTATTCTCTTGTGTTTCATTTTGTACCTGTAAAACCTATTTATTTCCTTCCATAATAGTCAATTTAAGGTGCTTTTTTTAATTTTGCAATGTGTGCAATGTGTAAGCCTCTTTCAATTTGAGCTTTTCTATTCAGATGAACAGTAACTGTTTATTACAAACAGATAAAAATTAGATCTCAGTAGTCATTAAAGAAACAAAAAAACCTTTTGAAACTTTTATAAAATGTAAATCATTGGTTGGAAATAACATGATTTTGAAGAGGAAGTAGTTAGTAAAAAGAAAGAGATGAAGGGAACAAACTATAATAAACTTTTTGTTAATCGGAGACCATGCGCGTGAAGACCGAGATGGTGATGAAGACAAGGAAGAAAGCCACAGAAAAGCAAGAGTTGGAGTGCTGGAGATGAACATGAATAGATATGGATATGGCCATCCACTTCCATGTCTATCTATCACTCTCATTATCTTGAATCACTGCACGCGTGACCATGAATTCCGCCATTCTTGCCACGAAATCCCATACTCTCTCTCTCTCCATATATATATATATATATGTATTAATGTGTATATATATAATTACAAGATTTAATTAGAAAATTGTATTATAATTAGAGGTTTTTTAGTTATAAAATTGTTTTTGGATGGGTTTTATTGAGTTAATGTGTCCATGATATAATGCATGGGAAGGAGGGAAATATGGAAGGAGGCTTGGAGAGAGGGAGAGAGAGAGAGAGCATCCTTTTAGACAAGTGAAACAGGACAACCACTTCGCTTTTTTTAATTTTAATTTTTTAAAATTTTCTCTTGCTCTAATTGTCTTCACTTCTCGAGGCCATCTATCTCTATGTAATCTAATTGGTTGTTTAATCTCTCACCCGTGAAGATCATATCTACTGATTATGTTTGGACGTCCGTGTTAATTTTGTATCTTCATGCTGAATTCTATTCATTATTTGAAATTTTTTTACTATTATTTTTATCATTTCTTTTCTTGCTTGCATGTTGTGATGACACATGTAATGAATGTGTCCTTGCTGATTATTTGCCATGACGATACAGTCAAGAGCATATATTCTAGTCAAAAAAATCCAATGAATAAACTAATTGCACGATATCATAAATTGTTTATGTTCTTTTTACATTTGTTTTGGTGTTTGTGTGTGTTTGTGCCATTAATTTTTCTTTTTTTTTTTTTACTGATTTTATTTTATTTTCTAGTGTGTGATTTTTAGGAGTGTATTATCTCTTGTGATAGTCTCTTAATTTTGTTTGGTCATTGTGTTTTTCTTCTCTGAATTTCAATTTTTTTTTTTCTGTTTTAATATGTACCAATGGTTTTTTTTCCAATAAATTAATAATTTATTTATTTTTTAATTAAATGAAATTCATGTATTCGCACATGCAGTTGCTTTTCCAAATTTTCAAGATGATAAACAAATGTGATGCATGATGCATAATATATATCAATAGCTTTTAATGCATTTTTTTTAGAATAATAGACGACAAACGCCATTTTATATGAATATAAACAGTACCAAACAGTACTAAAACCGGATGTATAATATATATACAGTATGAGAATAGTATAAAAATCCCGTATGTACAATATAAGAATAGTATAAGAATCCGGGATGAACAGTATTGTCGGGGGAGAGATTTGAACCCATGACCTCCTCCTTATACTTTGATGTCATACCATTGGTCTATCCAATGATTTACGCTTTTAATGCATTTGAGTTTATATTTTTGCTGCAATACTTTGCTTTATTTTTTGAAAAAGCAATACTCTGCTTTATATATATATATATATAATTTTTTTTAAAAAAAATTGTTTTTAATAATCTAAAGTAACATCAACAAGTTGACTTGTTGCTGTGTGTGCAAACACATCTCTTGGCCTCATTCACTCAGAGTTATGTGGGTGGAAATGGAGAAGAAGATACATTGTTATTTAGGCACTGGGATTTGTACCACAAACGCACAAGAAACGGATATTTATATTAATTAACTTATTTTAATTAAAACTTTAGGTGCATGAGAACTTGAACATGAGTGGAAACTGGAAAGTTAGTGGGAGGACCAAAATGCTCACTTTGTTCATGCCTCCAAACATGTTTCAAATATCACTTAAAATAATATGCAACAAAAGGAACAAAAGTAATTAAAGTCATTTTTGGTCAGCCAAACCCATTGTTTGCCTCCTCTACTCCAATAAGCTAGCAACCTCTCATGCAATAGGCCAACAATGGCTGTCATCTTTATCATCTCTCCATTTCTTTAATTATAAATATGTTTCACTGATTTTAGCGTTTGGCCACCCCAAAAGGATGACATCTTCCTCAACTTTTCTCTTTTAATGGACTCCATTAATCATGTGTGTGTGTTTTATTGTTTCCATTAATATTCAATGCATATATACATGCATGCATGGTTAAATATTAATTACAAGATCTCTCTCTCTCTTTCTCTCTCCCTATATATATATATATATATATATATAATAAAGATGAACTCAAGAAGTGGTATTCCAAAGCTGTAGCAAAAGGACAGAGTAATAAGACATGGAATAAGACAAGATTGAATAAATTAACCTGTTGTTATAAATTATTAAAGAAAAGAGTTTGATAATTAACAGTGTTGACTAAGATGTGTAGCTAGCTAGGAGAGTGGAAGAAGAAGAAGCCGCTTGAAATTAATATATTAAATTAAATGGTATTATTATAAAAATAGTGAGCACAAACACAATGGAGTAATAAGACATGCAATACGACATGGCACGATTAAAAGGAGAGATCAAAGTTCCTTTTGAGGACACATTAAAATAATATAATATTTGTATATATATATATATATATATATGTTAACAAATAACAATGTCTGCTCGGAGACTGAAATGTTTGAACAGTGGCAGCTTTTGCGCATGTCTCCCCGGAACACCATTATGTTATTTAGTGAAGGTAAAACCAAAGATCAAATCATACATCAAACCAAATCCCTCTCACTACTCCAAAAAGACTTCTTAAGATCCAGTCAGAGCCTCCAAATCCCACTTTTGATTGTTTCCTCTCTCTCTCTCTCTCTTTCTCTGTTTCTATCTATCTATAAATATATATAAATACAAGGCTTTGCATGCATGCATGCATGGATTCATGAGTATCTTTTGAATTCAGTACCACTGGACAAAAGAGGTTCAGAAAAACAAAGCCAAAGTTATCACAAATATATATCTTTAGAAGAAGAAGAAGAAGAAGAAGACATGGATGGAGAGGTGGAAGCTGCAGTGATGGTGTCAGGAGGAGTTAAGTGTGGACGTTGGAATCCAACTGCTGAGCAAGTGAAGGTGCTCATGGATCTCTTCAAGGCTGGATTGAGAACTCCAAGCACTGAAGAGATTCAGAGCATCACTACTCATCTCAGTTCTTATGGAAAGATAGAGAGTAAGAATGTTTTCTATTGGTTTCAAAACCATAAAGCACGTGAACGTCACCATAAGAAACGCCGCCGAGGAGCAACTCCGGCCACTTCTCCGGTGCTCACTGCTCCTACTAAAAGAGAAGCTAAAAGTAAGTGCTTGTCTTTGTGTATATATATTATATACTTGCATGCATGGCATGCCTTTGATAACATATATATATATATATATATATATATATATATATATGTTTATGGTGATAATCAATTAATTAATTTGTTTTGCAGATCATGAACAAGTGATGGTGTGGGAGCAACAAGAAAGAAAGATTGAGACTTTGGAGTTGTTTCCATTGAAGTCTTATGACTTGGAAGTGGAGAAGATGAAGGTCAAATCCTCTTCAGTTGTACCATTACCTTTCTTTGATGCTGGGAGAGATTTACTACTTGATTTGCGATTGAGCTTCTTATAAATAACATAATTAAGAGATGTCCTTTTTTTAAGAAAAACCTTTGTGACTGCAGTGCAATATTGAGTTTCTTTTACTGTTTAATTTGTTGTTCTTTTGGTGAAAGAAGTAAAGTGAATTCCTTCTCATAGATTTTTCTTATTTTGGATGTACATATATATTGCATAAGAGTTTTAATTAAAAGAGAGGGAGTGGAAACAAGGACGTGTCAAATGCTTAGCCTTCTGAATGGCTCATCAAAATGATGAGGCTCATATCATTTTATCAACTAAGACCCCCCCAAATTTTCAACAACTTTTTTTTCTTCCCTAGAATACAATTGTGGTTCGGATAACAATCTTGTGGCTGGCTTGTGTTCACCAAACTCTCAATGCTGAGAAGGTGGAAGACAGTGAACCATTGGATTATGATCCAACGGTCATGTCCTGATATTAAGGTAAACACCAAACATTATATTTTACAGTCCAGGAGCTAGCTTCTCTTTCAGACACAGGGAGAGGCTAGGGAGAGGAAAAGAATGGCTTCTCTGGGAATGGGATTTGGAGCTGGAAGAGTGTTTGCAGCAACTGCAACTAAGAGCAGTGGAGGAAGTAAAGAGGAGAAAGGACTGCTGGATTGGATAATGGGAGGACTCCAGAAGGAGGACCAACTACTGGAAACGGACCCAATTCTTAAGAAAGTGGAGGAGAAGAATGGGAAGAAGTCAACCACTTCTGTCTCTGTTCCTAATAACAAGAAAAAGTCTGGAGGATTTGGAGGTCTCTTTGCAAAGAACTGAAGAAAGGACAGCACAGCAGAGGCTATTGTTTATCTCCAGTCTCCAATTACACATCCCTTCTTTTTATTGTATGAAAAACACAAAATTTCTCCTTTTCATGTCATTGATTTTGTTGTTTGCTCATTATGTTACTCTTATATGATGTACTGCTTGGTAGTCACGAACTTATGAATTTTTCATTTGACTGGAGACTTTCTTATTCTTGTGGCATCTCTCTGCTTTACTCTATGTTACCTCCATATCTGCAGATTTGAAAAATAATATAGAAATCTAGAGGTGGTCAAATTATAGGAGATTCTGTACATAGTTGCTATTTTAACTCATACATTAGCAGGAAATATTTATAGAAAACAAAAATAAAAATACAAATCCAAAATTGAGCATGGGTGAATGGTACCCAGGGAACCAAAAAAAGATAAAAGTAGCAAGCAAATACAATAGGATGATTATATATATATTTTTTTAAAGAAAACAAAGAATAAATCCATACAACAATAAAAATGTTGCAAGATAAAAGGCCTGCATATTTGACAATCAGGGAGATTTAATGGGAAGATGTGTGAATAATTAGAGTAGCTCACGCACTTTGACTGGTCTTTTCACTGCGTTTGTGTAACCCTGCAATTATAAAGCATTGATAGTCATCCTCTCAAATTTCTTATGTCTAAAACATAAAACTCATAGTCCAATTTTTTTGTGAGTTTTTTTTGGTTTAATGCTACAGATTTATTACTGTGATACTTCTCAAAATTACCAAATATTTTTCTTATTCACTGTTTTATGAATATGAGTCAATAAAGAATGCATCAGCATGTTATAGGTACCTCATTATATTTGAAAATCAGAGGGCGTGAATCTCTTTCAGTTGTTCCTGTATTATTCAACATGTCTCCAGTATGTTCGGAGCTCGCATTGTTCCCTTTCTTAACCCTGTTTATTTAACAGAAATAGTTGAGAATTAGTAGCGAGTTAAGTTCATTCAAACAAGAAATCTTCAATTAATTTTCCTGCTATATGCTATATGCTACATGCTACATGCTACATGCTACATGCTACATGCTACATGATTTGGCAAACTCATGCAACTGCATTTTGGTGTTCATCTGTACATCACAACCTAACCAGAAAAGCTTACATTAAGAAAAATTCTTGCTAGGATGAAATAAAACTTCTTGTAATAAAAGCATTGTGTATGGAGGAGGCAACTAAAAGCAAGGAATAAAATTTCTTCTTGAGAACAGATGAGGAAAATGGTATGATAGGCAATAGAATTACCTATCAAAGAAACTTGTCAAGTTGCCAGAGGGCCTTTTTGGATTTCCTGGAGCTTTTAGATTTTTGCCAGTGACTGGTAAATTCTTGTCAGGCACTGAACCCGGTTTTGAATTGATGGTGGATAACTTTTGCCTCTGAGTCAATGCTGTTGTGTTTTCTCTCCCATTTCCCACAGAAGCAGTTGTTGTCTTCTTGACAGGAATTACTAGAGCATCTGAAGAAGATGAGGCTCCGTTCACATTGTTGCTCTCATCACTTGGATTGGTGGATTTTCCAATGCTCTCTCGTAGAATTTTCTGCTTCTCAATCTGAAAGGTTTGTCTTAATCAATTACACTCTATAATATGGCTATTAGCCAATAAAACCGTACAAAAGTTGCAAAGTAAATATAGGATCATTTTTTTTTTTCAAAATAAAAATAAAAATGGGGTCACGAATTTGGGATGAAACTATTTCAAGTGGCTCATCCGCAATATTTCAGAAAGAAATTCCATCCTCACCTCATGTAACAGAACTTGCTTCATGGCCACAGGAAGTTCATAGTGCTCCGACTGATAATCCTGTCCATGTACTGGAAATATTTAGTCTTGATCTAGAATATCTTCTGCTCATTCTATAAACAATGAAATTTAAGAAAAAGAACCTTGAAGTTTGTGAAGTCGTTGATTGGTGGATCAAGAGACGGCACAAGGGCATCAGCAGATGCTCCTAACTTATTGAAAAACTTTTGGGCAGGCTCAGGTTTTAAGTTTTTATATGTTAATGAGTACGAAACCATAGTATCGACTAGCTGGGCTAGATCATCCTTCTCTCTCTCTGAGAGCAAATGCAACGCTACCTGAGAAATCTTAATTCATTTAGAGTCTGCTTTTGAAGAAGAAAGTAGTATATGCCATAGAACCATCAGAAAAACAGACAATTTATGCTAAGCATAGAAAGTATTGGCCTTTGCAGAATCTTATTAACATTATAAATTTGAGCCTCGAGAGAGAAAAGAAATAAAGGAATGCTTGGAGATCAGAACATTACCGGCCTCAAAGTTTGTGGAGAAAGAATATGTAAGAATGGGGAAACAACATCTTCTACAAAAGACTCAATTGAAATATGCCTTGAGATAGATGGTGAAATCTTATTATGCCAGCTTTTCAACAAGTCTTTCTTTTCCACCGTCAATGCTCTGCACCTGAAAGACATTTTTGCGTTGTGTGCATCTTTTTTTTTTTCATAATATTGGAAAAAAGTGCATTAGGGTTTAATAAGGAAGAAGTACCTTTGTAAAGATTTTGGCCATTCAATATTTGGTTTTTCCACTTGTGCAATCAGGTAGCTCATACCTACAGCACTAAGAGGATGATATACTGCACACATCCATGATATTAGTAAATGAAAGATTTAAAAAAAAAAGGGTAAATCCATCATTGTTTAACTCGACCTTGAAGTGACATTTGTTGAGTACGGAAAATATAGTGAAGCAGTGAATCTGAAATGCCGAGCATGTCAAGACATCGAGCCTTCAAGAATATGAGCATGTGAACTCAATAAATTTCTCTATGCCAATGAAGAAAAGATACTGGAGTAGGGACAGAGATTTACTGTCTTTTGCATCTTTGGATCATGATAAGATAGCTGTAGGAAATTCTCATGGATACCATCCATAGTCAACTCATAATCACCACTGCAATGTTACGATGCATTTAGAAAATATAAAAAAACAACCAAATGCAATGAAATCTATTTAAGAGTAAGGCATTAAATAGGATCTTGTTTACCGGTTTGCTATAAGGGTGTACAGAGAATCTAGATGCCTGATTCCATCATTCAAGGACTTCCTTTCACGCTTTGATTTTCTTTTTTGGAAAACCTGTTCACACAAAAATGGCATCTACAATGAGTTCAATACTAACAGGGACAATCAGGTTGATTGTTAGGGGACATTTGCGCACCTCCTTCCATACATCAAAAGAACTTCGTGACACGTCTTTGCGACCAACTACTTGGGAACCAATATCGAGCTGAATGTCAGAAGAGTATCTCATAGAAGTGAACTAATAGTAGTCTGCAAGAATCATTAACGAGGAAAAAAAGCAAATAACTTACGACATTCAAGTTTACTTTCTTCTTATGCAGAAATTGAAGCGTGTTTAAGCAAGAACGGATGTCGCATTCTGTACACAATTTGAATTTATAAATTATAACTCATTCAGCCTCTTCTCCATTGGAAAAAAGAACTACCACCAGGAATAATCGTCTATTATTCATGGTTCAAAAAGTAACAAGCAAAGTGCAAATCCACAAGAATGTTTTAGATTAATTGTTCTAATCAAATTTTTAGTTTTGGCATTTATTTCACTGATAAAACATAACTAGTTGATAGGAATTAGGATGTTAGTTTTCTATGTTTTTAATTTCAAATTCAAAATCTAAGCAGGTACATCTGCTCTGTACAGTCAAAGCTTCAATGAAACAAAATTTCATGCAATTTCAAAATCTTTTTAATCCAATGAAGGCCATCAAATAAATGATCCAAGTGATTGTAGCGGAAGAAACATGATAGATATTTCAAAAAATGTGAAAGGTATTGTGTATATGCTTTAAAATGTGTAAAAAAGCTGAACATACAATTGTAATTGTTTATCATGCATATCTCATCATTATTGTGTTAAACCCCCTTTTTTTTTTTTACGATTTTAATAGTTTTGAGAGAGTTGCATGTATTTTGGGGGAATTACCACTTTTATGAAATCATAGGTTGTACAGGATTGGCACTTCCCCCACTTCGGAAGGGTTATTTAAAACGAGATAAGTAGGGGATACACATCAGGGCACTTCCTATACATAAAACAAATACTTTACGAAAAAAAGACCCTGGACTTACAAGAATGTTTGTGTTTAAATAGCTGTTTTAGCATAAATCACATATATCGGTTTAAATTTTGATTTCAAATTTAAAAACATGAAAACCAAATCAGTAGGTTTCAAGCCAAAATCCTACCGGTTGTACTCGATGACTATACCAAAATTTTATAATATTCTTCCTTGCGATTTAGTTAGTTGAGAGTCACATGGTACCCATTGTATAATTTAAGTTCCCACCCCATGAATTATGTTAAATATTAAGAAGATAAAACCTAACTTACCTGTATATTCAGCAAGTGCAGAAAGGGCAATTGAATTTGTTCTGAATCCCTCTTTATTGCATATATATTTAAGCCTACCAAAGTGGGCATGCAAAAGTGAAGCAGAAGTTAGACATAGAAAACCAAACAAAGATGCCTTCAGAAGCTTTAGGAAGAAGCACTAGAAGTTTTAAGAATAAATTAAGAACTATGAGAAAAATCCAAACGAATCTACCTGTTTACAACCCGGCTGATTGTAGGCTGAACAAAGATATGCACACTGTGAAAGACAGAAAAAAAAATTTTAGGGTGTTATGGAATGGTTCATTTAGGAGTGATTATTCTTCTGACTTATAGTGACTTTAGTGTAATCAAAATCCAGTGTAGACTTGCAAAAGTGCCTCTAAGGATGCATGTGGCCAGGGACTCACTTGGCAACTTGGCGTAATGGTCTCAAAGCAGGTGCATACAGGTCATTGCATATGCAGATTACCTTCACATAATTTTTTCCATCAATATAATAGCCACAAAAAGAAAATCAAATGATGCAGGTACTTATGTTCCTTACAGGCCTGGACAAGCTCATGGCCTTACGCCCTTTCTTTGAGGAAGACTTTTCCAGTTGAGCTTCTTGACCAACAACACCCTTTTCAACAGAGGGCTTCTTTTCTGCATTTACCTACATCAAACATGAGAGAAAAATCAAAATAAAAGAACCTATCAAGGCAAAATCAAAAATAAAAAAAGAAACATAAGAGAAAAATCATAAATAAAAAAAAATTAAGGAAAAATGTAACTCAACTAGTAAACTGAACAGAAAATAGATCAAAAGATGACAAGGATCTGAGGTGTGCAGGTATAAGGATCAGAGGCAACCCAGTATATCCACACAAAAAATATCTCCTAAAGTTTTACCAACTCAAAATTGTCTTTTCTATCAACTTTCCACTTACACACTAGAACATCTATGAGATGTTCTCAGGATGAATGGTGGTGAGAATGCTACGAAGCAAAAATCCATCTGCTTGAAAGGATATTTAACTAACTAAAGGAGAAAAGGAGAAAATTTACCATTTTCAAGATCACCTCGACTGCACCCTTTCCTTCTCCTAGTGCTCCATCAATTTCATCAATCACCTGGGAAAAAACAAATAAGTTCAACTATGCTCTGGGGAAAAAATGACAAAATTCTCAAGAAAAACTCACCAAACACTTAGGCTTGCAATCAGTCATGACAGAATCCATTTGAACTACGTCAAGAATTTTTGACTCAATTGTAGAAGATGACCGATCATCACTTGCATTTATCTGCAAAAGCATGCTATAAGTATTTCATGCCCAGTGAGAAGCCTGGGGAAAAAAAGATTATGGAAGCACTTGGCAAAACATAAGTCTAAGATCCACTTTTCTTCAATAATAACAATGAAGTATAATCATGGAAATGTGTTGTTTTGAACTGTTGCTCCATTTCAAATGCATATAAAAATATAAGTGTTTGAATAAGAAGAAGGCCTTGAAGAGTAACATGGCAGAGGTCCTTAATGATACTCAAGTTTGAGCAACCCAATTAAAAACTGGTGGGGAAGTGATAATGGCCTATGTTTATTTAGTTATTTCATAAAGAGTGTCTTCGGATGTCATATTCTTCATTAATGAAAAGAGGCTAGTGCTTCCATATCTATTTGGTAAATCCATCAAGCAGTGAGCTTTCTTTTGCATTTCTGTATCAACTTGTGCATCCCAGAATGGTGGGAGCCTTACCTTTATCCTGCAACCCCAAGTTCTTGGGTTCCTCAGAGTGATGGTTTACCAAATAATCCAATATATCCCTTCATTCCCATTCCTCTTCTTGATTCTTTATACAAAAAATTCTCTCAATCACTTGTCATCCCATCTCCCATGTGAAGATAAGCAAATAGTGGTGTTAACATCAATGAAGTAGTTAGATTGTGTTTACTACTCCAAAAGTCAGTCAAGAAAAGGCAATGGTCTTGTAAATGGATTATCTGTGCTAGATTGTGTTAAGTACTCATTTGAACATCATGTCACAAGTGTATATATTGCTGAACCTATTCATTTGCCTGAAATAACTTCTCCACATTTGGTGCTAGGATTGCATAAATTTATGTCCCAGCAATGGCTAGAATCCTATAAGCCATAGGCCCTTCTGGTAATCTGTTGTCCCTTGCTAATCATCACACTACTGAAGTATGACACAGGAATGATTTCCAAAATGCAAGTAAAAATGAATGACATAGCATTCCTAAATGTATTTGGAAATATGAGAAACCGAGCAAAAAAAGTTCAATGAATGTAAGGCCACTAAAATAATTAAACAGAATGCAATTATAATAATATGCCAAAAGCACCAAACCTCAACAACTCGATATCCGCAATGCCTGGCTGCAACATGTGCAAGTGTAGTCTTCCCAAGCCCTGGTGGTCCACATAATAGAAGCACCTGGAGATAGAAGCTTTCTATTTGGAAATTATTTCAACACACATCTCACAAAAAAATTCTGTGATTTAAAAATAGAGTAGAATCTATTTGGAAATGATATGCTACTTTGCAGGTATGTTTTGATATTAATATATTTCTGGTAGCGACCAGAACACTCAAAAGGCAAAGTAACCTCACTTGATTCCTATGAAATTATCCAGACAATTAAAACACCTGGATAACAGTTTTATGCATGACATGAAAAGTTAAAAGTGGCTTAGAAAGGAATGATTTCTTCGTAGAAAATGATGAGAATGCCTATGATCTAGGTGTTTACTGGGACATAAGCATGACTGGGTTTCTTCAGTAATTCCAAAAGATAAGTTTATTACAGATAGCATATGGGAACTTTGAATATGTGTACATATCAACATTGTTCATAGTGCACCTTCTGCTCTGGTGGTTGATTGGTTGTGGACTTCCTATTCCATACATCAGAAATACCCTTCGAGTTGGCATCTTCTTTATCCATAACATTTGAATGCTTGAGGCTTTGCTTGACAAATGGAACTCTCCTATTCCTGTTGAAACCTTTCCTTTCTGAAAAACTTTCATGCTGAGTGATAGAAGAATGTCGATGTAGAGCAGTTAAAACATCATCTGTAGTGGCTCTAATTTGAGATCCAAAAACACAGGAATCCCATTGCTTCAACCATAAAAGAACCTACAGAAGCAACGAACAATTTCTGAAATTCAAATCAATGTCAATAGGACACATCTGTAAAGCAAATGCTCATCAGAGGTAAAGCCTCACATACCTCTCGATTTGTTTGTTCATCACTAAGGAGTTCTGTGAAAGAATTTGGAGCATATTTGTCAACCCAAAGCTGTCCACTGACTGTGTGAGTTGTCGTTTGGTTTTCTTGATTAGGCGAGCCAAAACTTTCTTGCAAAGCCTGTGCGACACCAACAAAAAAAAAATGAGGAAATTAGCTTGACTGAAGGTGGTGAAAAATGATGAATACAAGAGGTCAGTGTATGAGTCCTTCAGAAGAATACTAATAACATGGTATTGATTGCCCAATCATTTTGTAATGGAAGCTAAATTTGATGAACTAATTAATGAAGTCAAAGCATAACACTACACTGATTTCATCTTTAGATAACTACCTTCTGGAAAGTTTCTTGTTCCAATCTTTGCATCAGAACATCAATGGACACCGAAAGCAGAACTGCAAAACATATTTATTCAGTCAGCATCCAATTTAGCAGAACACTTGTGCATCAAAGAAATTCCTAAGTTCACAATGGCATACACATTATTAATGGCAACACATTCAGTGATAATAACGAGAATAAATTCTAGTCTAAATGCCAAAAACCATAAACAAAACAGCACATATTTCAGATTTTTCAATAACTTTAACATGCAGCATGAAAGAATCAGACCAAATAGCATGCCCACCAACCGTTCGATGGTTTGTCTCTATGGAGCAAGCTCTTCCCTCCGACCTTCTCCACACAGCTCAATTTAGCATAGACCCTATCACCACCAGGTCCAGTCACTGGTATGAAAGCCCCTTCAATATCCGAAGCAAATCGAGAGATGATCTTCTCCTCGGCAACAGATACCACCGGATCATCAGTCTCAGTGGGCTCATTGGCAAACACCTGTTTAGGCGGAGAGTACCTAAGCCATTCCTCGTCATCCGATGCTCTCCTCTTTGATCCACTCTCCCCTTCGCGTACCCCATCATCCACCGACAAAAGCCGCTTCCTGGAATTCTGAACCTCAGTGACTGGGCTCTGATCTGCGAGCGAAGAAAAAAAGGCATGGACGATAAGAAAATAGATCTAAGAAGGAAAGATCAATGCGTGGCCTCAAGTTGAGAGCTTTACCTCTACTTTCAAGTGCGTGGATCTCTTGAACTTCATCTTCGTCCTCAGGGACTATGAATTCCTCTTCGTCTTCTTCTTCAGGGAAGAAGGAGTTGGATTCCAGCCATTCAAGCTCATCAGCAGCTGGGATCTCCATCGTGGATCTCGGTTTGTCCTTTGATGCCCTAGCAATGGAGGCGTGAACGCGATGAACACGGAGAACAAAATGGAGGGAATCCGGAGAACATCAGAGCCTTTGGCGGGAAAAAATTGTGGGGGTTAATATGGGAATTTCATATAGAAAGATTATCATATAGTCCTTCAAACTTAAAAAAGTTTTTTGTTAGGCCCTTAGATGATTCAGACCCAAACTATCTTATTTGGTTGAACCAGCTCGCAAACGCATCAAGACGCGCTTCTAGAACACCAGGTCGTCGTACTTCTCTTTCTTTCGCTCCAATGGAGGCGCCGCCCTTCTCGTCTTCGTCTCAGCTCCAGCACTGTGCTCATCCCTTATCTCGCATACATGGAGCATGGAATCGGAGAAAACCTAACCTCCAATCGAAGAAGCATTTCTCGATCCGCGCTTCTTCGGCTGGAGATTCGAGTAAGCATTTCATTTCTCTTTGACTTCGTGCATTGCTCACCAAAGTCATTGAGTTCTAATGGTGTATTCTATCATTCTTTGTTAGCGGTTACGTTGCTGGATTACGGCGCGGGAAATGTCCGGAGCTTGCGGAATGCTATTCGGTACCTTGGGTTTGATGTCAAGGATGTGAGCTCTTGTCCGATTGGTTTCATTTCTTTGGATTTGTCTGCTTGTTTTCAGAGCATTTAGATTGATATGTTTGCTGTTTTAGCTTCGTACTCAATCTACTAGAACTTTGCACTTGGAGCTTATAGAGATGTGTATTTGCTGGTTTATTTTGCTCTTCTTAGTTGCTATACAACTTGTCCACTTTGCTCCTTTTCATCCTATTTAAATAGTCATTAGTAAAATAAAAAAATTCGCTCAAATTAATGAGTTTATACATTCACGCTTCATAATTTCCGTATTTGTTGGTGATATCATGCTTTTATAGGTCAATTTTAAGGATATTCTGGAAATTCGTAATTTCTTCAGGTACAAAACCCAAAAGATATTCTCAATGCTAATCGTCTGCTCTTTCCTGGGGTTGGAGCCTTTGCAGCGGCAATGGAAGTGCTAAATCAGAATGGGCAAGTTCTCTGTAAAGATTTCTAGAGATTGTATGCTTCACCATTCTGTTTATCTTTTATCCTGTAAATTATTTATTGCTCATTGAAATTCTTCCCTTTAGAGCACTTGCAATATCATGTACAAAAGCTCAATCAAAGGTTTTCCCTCAACCAATGTCTCTCCAATTGGCATTCATATTGTTGTTGGTATATTGTTCTGCCAACTTCTATTATGATTTTTTTTTTTTATAGTTTTCTTTGAATTGTGCCATGATAATAATCTTTTCCTCTTAGGAAGTATGTAAAATTTTGTGGGCATGGATCCCATTTCCTATAAGCATCTGGAAGCCTATATTGCTGATTGATGATCCTTTCTTCTATTTTTCCTTTTTGTTGTATTTTCATTTATTCTTGGATTGATATCTTACCTCATTAAAGTCATAAATGATTGGTTTTGCTTATCTTTCATTGTAGTCTTGCTGAAGCATTATGTACCTATATTGAGAATGACCGTCCCTTTCTGGGCATTTGTCTTGGTCTTCAGTTACTTTTTGAGTCCAGTGATGAAAATGGACCAGGTACCATTCAAACTGTTTTTTTGTTGCAGATCTTTTTTCTCCCCTATCACTTAGCAAATGTAAATGTTTTGAACTATTTGATTGCTCTTCACTAATGTAAACGCTAATAACTCTTATAGTTATATGTGTGTATATATATACATTTATACAAAATAGATTATTTTGAAGTTTGTGTTACGAAGACTAACCATCCTATTTTGAAGGTTTTGCCTTATTGAGGTGTCCTGCTCTGTTTATGTTTGCTTCATTGCATGATTCTTTGTTATACATATGCATTTCTGTGTATTTAAATTTTATGATGTTTATATTTTCTCAACTGGCAATGTAATTACCATTTCATATTTTTAACTATTAATTTTTCTAGGAAGTTGTCCTGATAATTTGATTTATTCCCTGCAGTAAAAGGACTTGGTTTAATTCCTGGTGCTGTTGGAAGGTTCGATTCAGCTAATGGCCTGCAAGTGCCTCATATTGGCTGGAATGCTGTTCAAATTTCTAAAGACCCAGGAATTCTGGAAGGCACTGAGGGTCATCATGTCTATTTTGTTCATTCATACCGTGCTATACCTGTACGCTTTTGTTTTTTTTCTTTGTTTTTTGTTGTGCATAATGTAATTTAGTTTGAAGTCATTAACCAATTCGTTGCTGCAGTCGGAAGCAAATAAAAACTGGGTGTCATCTACTTGCAACTATGGTGATCATTTTATTTCTTCAATTGCAATGGGTAATGTCCATGCGGTTCAGTTTCACCCGGAAAAAAGTGGAGGTAAAGCACCTGTTTTTAATGAAGTAATTAGGAAACTATGAGCTCTGGACGTTTGCTCTATGCCCGGGCTATGTGCAATCAGAATGAAGATGATTTCATAACATAAAAATCACAGTGATAAGATTTGGGTAGTAGATCAATCTGTTTTGAGATTGGTGCTTTAGCTGGATTGTGTTAACTGCAAAGGATTGCCACTCATTTGTTAATCACCAAATTACAATATAGTTTTTAACTGTCTTATTTTCTTCTTGTTTATATTATCTATTATTAGTGAGGTCATTTTTCATATGTGTGGTTCTTATGAGTTTCAATGCCACAAGATGAAAGAGGGAAGAGATAAATATCTTATTATTGATGATTTCTTTCACCAGAGGTTGGGCTTTCCGTATTGAAGAATTTTCTTGATCCCTCACACTCTTCAAAGACAAAGGTTTGTCCATTATATCAAATGATTGAGTGCAATGTATTTTACAATCAAATGATTGCATGCAATGTATTTTACAAGATGAGAGCTAATCACCAAATGTTTGTAAAGCACAGAAATGGGTCAACAAGAAATCATCAAAACTTGCCAAGAGGGTAAGAACTTTTAAAATATTTTTTATCTGTGATTGTTTTCATTTATTGTTTGAGTTATACTTATTACTTACTATTTGTTGCTGCTCTCTTTACTTTATGTAACTTACTTTTCTAGGTAATAGCATGCCTTGATGTGAGGACCAATGATAAAGGAGATCTTGTAGTGACTAAAGGTGATCAATATGATGTGAGAGAACACACAGAGGAAAACGAGGTACTGGATATCTTGATATTTCTTTACTTTCTCTTTATTGTTATGCAATCTATGTCATAATAATGATGCTTTGTCTGTAACAAGCTGATTTGTCATTGAAGCTTTTGGAAGAAGGCTGTTTTTGCATTATTATCTGTTGTAGGGGGATAGTAGATTTTTTTTGTTGTTGTGGATGAGACATTCCCCCAGTGTTGTTTGGCGCATGCATGCCAGTCTTTTCTTCAATCCTGTAGTTTGTGGACTTTTTCCCATGTTCATGTGGACAGGTAAGAAACCTTGGCAAACCTGTGGATCTTGCAAGGCAGTATTATAAGGATGGTGCTGATGAGGTATATCTCGTGATGCATTTAATTTATTTGTTTATATAAACCATGCCCCTTGATATGCCATTTCAAGCAATCAAAACTATGCAGGTTAGTTTCTTGAATATAACTGGCTTCCGTGACTTCCCCTTGGGAGATTTGCCAATGTTGCAGGTGTGACATTCATTCTTGTATGCAATTTGAGCAAAATCCATTACCCTGGGACAATTTAAGTTATCAATTCTATTCTTTGATACCTTAGAAAATGCACAGGTACTGCGCCTCACTTCAGAAAATGTTTTTGTACCATTGACAGTTGGTGGTGGTATAAGGGATTTCACTGATGCAAATGGGAGGTTAGTTAGGCATAAGCCTCCGCTTCATATTATAAATGATTTATACAAAGAAATAAGAATGCTTGATAGTTCATATTCATCTGTATGTTGTAGGTTGTGAGTTGTCAACCACCTTATGAAATTTATCTTCATTTGATCAATAACGTATAGTAGCCTGCCTTATTATGATATTAAAATGCATTGATGTTTGTGCCCTTGCCTGGTTGATAAATGGCCCTGCATATATTACATTTCCCAATTATCAATCAAAAGACTTCAGTCTGTGAGAGAGCCACCTAAAATTACATACTGCTGACAATAGTTGGTCATCTGTTTTCCTTTTCCTTTAAATGCTTGCTATTCAGTTAAACATGCATATTAACATTACATGTTACATCACATCCTGTAAGAATATTGTAATGGAAATTGCCATTTGCTATGCTGTATTCATTCTTTTATCTGTTTTCATATGATATGTCTTCTTTCAATGGCTAACCTTGTACAAGTCATACTATCTCAGGTACTATCCAAGCCTAGAAGTTGCTGCAGAATATTTCAGATCTGGTGCAGATAAGGTCTCAATAGGAAGTGATGCAGTTTTTGCCGCTGAAGCATATTTAAGAACTGGGGTATGGCTGTGTTTTTAACTGATTTGAAGATTATGTTTGTTCTTGGTGCTTTATCTAATACTATATTATCATTATTGTCTGGTTTTTAGGTTAAAACCGGAAAGAGCAGTTTAGAGCAGATTTCAAGAGTTTATGGAAATCAGGTGTGTACGGAAAGATGATTGGATAGATATTCTCAAATTAAATTATATATAGTGTGCTGTTTTTTAGGTTATATGGACTCTGTGACTAAATCTTTGTTTTTTATTTATTTTTTATTTTTTATATGTTAAGAATAAATAGTCAGCTGCAAAAAGTGCAAACAGTGTATTTAGTGTGATCTCTTTATGTAGCCTTTTTGTGAAATATGTTACTCAACCATCACGATTAATATGATTAGCTGATGAAATTGTACCAAAAGCAGCCTCCATTATATGTCTCAAAATATTCCAATTAATTTGGTTTTTCTATATGACTCCAATGTTTACTTGTCAGATGGATATTTGTGGTCGATGATGGTTCTTCTGAAGACCACATGTTACCTTTGTGGTTGCCCTAAATGAAAAGAAGAATTATGCTGGTTTTCTTATATGTTGGATATTGGTATTTATTATCTGTAACCACATATTTTCAGGCTGTGGTTGTGAGTATTGATCCTCGCAGAGTGTACCTTAAGGGTCCTGATGATGTAAAATTCAAGACTGTAAAAGTCTCTGCCCCAGGTAGTGTTTTCTTTCTAGTAAGGAGCCTTTTTTATGTGATCTGTATCGCTTAATCTTGTGTGTATATTCTTTAGTCAGTTCTCTCATTGTAGTCTTTCCTGGCTTTAGGTCCCAATGGAGAAGAATATGCATGGTACCAATGCACGGTGAGCTTTTAACCTTTGTCTTCTTTCTACATAACATCTACCTAGTTGGTAATGGGGGTCTCAGACCCGTTTATACAGATTATCTTTATTGGCCAGCAGGTTGGTTTTGCATTGTTGAGTTTCATCCTTTTTAAATTGCAAATGCAAAATGAAGATGAATTTGCATGACAATGCAACTTCAATGATTTTTTTTTTTTAATCTGGTAAATGCATATTAAGATATTGTTCTTCACCATGAAGATTTACTTCCTTTGCATATGATGCGCATTTCCCCCAAACTTCATTTTGCAAAGTTTTCATTATTTTCATACAAGTTAATCCTGCTTTTTTAAAAAATAATGCATTCATCTACACGCTTTTTGGGCTTTATTTGAGCTCCTTCGTTTTTTCTTTAAATAGGTCAGTGGTGGACGTGAGGGTCGAGAGATTGGAGCATATGAGCTTGCAAAATCTGTTGAGGAGCTTGGGGCTGGAGAAATACTGCTTAATTGCATTGATTGTGATGGTACAGTGATTTGATCATACCATAGAGCTGCATAAAATCTTGCCTTATGTATTTTGAAAAAGTATATCTTGTAAGATGAATTCATTTCTTGTATATATATATATAGGGCAGGGCAAAGGATTTGATATAGACCTAATCAAGCTTGTATCTGAAGCGGTTACTATCCCTGTAATTGCAAGCAGTGGTGCCGGCATTGTTGAGCATTTCTCTGATGTTTTTCAGAAAACTAGTGCTTCAGCTGCCCTTGCTGCTGGCATTTTCCACCGCAAAGAGGTACTTCTTTTCTTTACTATCATTTATATAAAATTCTATCTATAATTAGTTACCAAAAGGGCAAATTTGCATTTCTTTGATTTCTTTTGTTTTGCAAATATCAAATCCAGACAAACACTTTCAGATAAAATCACCCAACATTGGTCTTAACATCCTTCATTCGCACATGCACATAAACCCTTGCAACCATAACTACTAATTACTATTCTTGAAGGTGCCACTTGATTATTTCATTTTTGGTTTTCTTGGACTCATAGCAATAACATAACCTTCAACTTTATCTCTTATGCCTCGTACTTTTGTCACAGCTCTGTAAGACAAGTATGAGTGAACTAGTTCTTCAAAACTCTTGCCTGCTATTAGAACTTGAAGTAAATCCCTATAATTAAATGAATAAACTCACTTTTGCTTTTAGTGTAATGAATAAGAAGTAAGTATGTATGAACGAATATCAATGTCGTCTGTGAACTGAAAGCTTTCTCATGCAGGTACCCATAAAGTGTGTGAAAGAGCATTTGTTAGAAGAAGGGATTGAGGTCAGATTGTAACAGGAATAACTCTAATTATAGCTTGTACTAAATATAGCTTGTACTGGGAGTTACTAGCATTACCTTACCTCCAGGAACCATATGCTTAATTAGGGATTTATGCATCCTTTCTGTAAGAAGAAATCCAGCGTATTTGGTTATTTTCTTCTTAATGTATTCTCATGGCTATCAAAGTGCTGGATATTCGAACCATAATTGACTGCTACTCTGAATTATAACTAGAGTTTATGTATGAGATCATCATGGAGAAAGTCCATAAGGAATAATTTATTTTAATATGTATTCTTCTTTCATATTTAGTTGTTAACTAGTGTTCTGCATGGAATAATATTTAATCCAAAAACTGGAATACATTATTTGTCTTCATTTTATTCTGTGCTTCATGTAGACAGAAATCTGGTTTAGATTTTTACTCGAAGAAATTATATATTTTTGCATTTAGCTCTGAGATGTATGTAACGTGAATTTCATTATATTGATGAGTCTAATAAACAAACGGACTTAAGGTTTCAGCTTCGTTGAGTGACTCGCTAGATGAAGGTAAATTGGGCTGAATAACATATAAGTCTACGTAATTTTACTTAGAGATCTATATTATAGTTATTTTATTTTTGTAATAATCTATTTATAATTTATGAAGAATTTTTATAAATTTACTTTATTATTATTATTATTGAGGGTTTGTGGTTTGTCCATTTACTTATAGGCTAAAAATTAAAAATAAAAAATTAATCATATAATTTATTTTGTATATGGCATTTATAAAAACAACAAGTAAATGATACGACTATAAAATAAATTTTAAGAAAGATGATTGATAGTTATAAATTAGATAAAATGACATTATCATGGTAAATATAATAAATAAGGGCTAAATTGAAAAGGAAAAATAAACTTAAATTTTCATTTCGCCAAAACACCCAAGTGTAAATGTTAATTAAACAAAGGACTTAAAAAAAATTGATTTTAAATAAATTTCATTTACGAAATAAATATTAGGATTTATGCAAGCCTCCCTCTCAAATCGTAAAACCCTTCTCTCCCTTTCGCTCTCGCTATTCGGGCTACGCCGGCTTCTTAGAAATTGTGCTTTTCTCGCCGTTCACCGGACTCTAGGTATGCTTTTCTCGCTTCCTTCTCGTCTCTATTCATCTCTCATTCTTGTAGTCGGTGGAGATTTGTTTGTGGTTGCGCCAATGGTGGTATTCTTCCGGTGATGATGCCGAGAAAGGATGAAGGTGGTGGTGATGACGGCGGCGGTGAGGAAGCATAGCAGTAAGGGGGGATTTGTATGTTTGATTTACATGGGGAGATATGATTCTCCATTGGAGACTCCATTACACCTTAGAACGCATTTTTCCCGTCAGTATTCTTTTTGTTTAGCTAGAAAATTCACTTCTTAGTAACTGCCCTGAAGATGCCTTAATTATTGATGGATTATGTGGTTCTAGTTTCTAGGGGTTTAATTTAGAATTGGTCTTTCAGAAAGGTTGTAGCTTTCATCTGTTTGGTTATGTATTGATTGTAATTGTTGGTGCTGCTTGGGTTTATTAGTCGTTTAGTGATTTTTGGGGGGTTTTTAAAATTGTTAAGCGTGTTGGGAATTCTTCAGATGTCTCCAAGTTGCTCAATTGATCTTATGCTCGAATGTCGTGGATTATTTTGATCTAATTGGAGGTTTATATTGGATTTTGTTGTTTGCTGAATTAGAAAAGCATGAACTTGTGGTTATTGATTCAGTTCCTTTTCTCTCTTATTAGCTGAATAATAAGCATTATGTTGCAACCTCCACAATCCTGCTTTGTTTCATCCTCTTTCTGTTCTAGTTCAGAGTATTTTCTGGAGCAGGGTGTTAGTTGCTTTTTGTTTGAAACTTTTCTGTTGTTCTTTTCAGGCGTTTACAACCGGGTATTGCACCATCGTTGTGGACAGACCCACTTTTACTGAGAAATGTTCAAGAGTATCTTGAACAATTCATGGAAGAAAGTATCCCTGGCTGGTGAATGGAGAAGTGGGGCTTTTCTCTATGTTTGTAGAAGCAACTTTCACAAAGGACAGGTAGTGCATTATTAAAGTTTTCATCAATCTGTTTCTTCATTAAAAGATATGTGCTCTGATGTTTCCCAGTTGATGATGATACAAATGCATGCTTGCATTCATCACTGGACATTGTACTTGCAAAGAACAAATAATGAAGCTATTGTCTTTATTGATATTATTGTCAAATTAGAAGTTTGTTGTGTCAATATTTTGTATTAGGTTTTAAGATAAAAATTCTGTTTGAAGTTCTTCTTGGTTCTAGTATTAAGAGATCTATTTATCATGTTGTATTTCATTTGAAGGAGATATGCATGGGCAGCTTTGCAATTTCCGCTTTACTCTCTATTTGTTCTGTTCTTTTGCTCGCCTGGATGTAGCTTTAAGCTTGTCATGAAATCCTACTTCACTGTGGCTTTGTTGGTGGAAAGCATAGTAGACAATGATTTTGTTAACTTATGATTGGTGTTGTGCGTCAATTTTTATATACAAATATTATTATTGCTGCCCAAGATCATCCAAAGTGACCATTTTAGAATTTCTACGTGATATGTTTTCTTTTTTAAGATTATACTGGTTATGAATTGTGAAATCTGTTTCATGTTTTGTATTCTTTGCATTCTCGGCAGTTAAAACAAATAACGATCCAGACTAGCAAATTTTTATCTTAAACTGCAGAATCTCTAGAGCTACAGTCTTCATATGTGCATTTAATTCTTATTTCCTGATAACATCTAACACAACAAAAATCTTGGATATGACTTGAAAATCCTGTTCCTTTGATCAGGAAACCAAATAACTGCGGTTTCTGAGTGCAATGTTATTTTGTCTCTTAGGTTGTATGTGCCCCAAGGAGTTTCTTTGGAGTTGAAGATTTCCTAGACGATGACAACAGCCGTCCATACACATACAAGAAGGAGAAAAAATCTAAAAACCCACACAAGCATGTCTCATTCAAGCAGAGAACAATAGCATACATGGAACCATTCACCCTTGATGTCTTCATCTCCAAGAGGTTTGTTTCAGCATCCCTCACCCACAGAGTCACCAGCAAACAAGTAGCAGTTGCTGGCACCAACTCCAAAGACATCAAAGCTGTTATCCAGTCCAGGTCAGACATCCCTGCATGCTTAGCAGTTGGCCGGATCTTAGCTGACAGAGCCAGAGAAGCTGATGTCTACACTGCCAGTTACACACCAAGGGAACGTGACAAGTTTGAAGGAAAAATCAGAGCTGTTGTTCAGTCTATCATTGACAACGGCATTGACATCAAAGTTTATCTTGATTGAACTTTTTTATTTAGAGTTTAAAACAACAAAAACATAAAGAGATCCGTTTATTTCTAACGGAGATGATTAAGGAACACCCTGGCGATTGATGGCATCCACAACATTAGTCTGAGCCTGGGTAAGGCCACTGCCGGAGAGTGTAGGAGCATCAGTGCCGCCGCCGTGGTGTGGCCGGTCTACAGGGGTTTTGTGGCCTTGGACACCATATGCTTGGGACTTGTACTCTTCTATGTTGTCATGCTGAACATAAGGGCTGGTTTCTGTTGGGAGTTTCACATCTTCAGCTTCTTTTGTGCTTTTCTCTGCTTGTTTTCCTTGTTGAGCTCCTTCCATTGTTGCCTCTGAAATGAATGAATTACCAGCAGCTGTGTCTTCTTTTTATTATGTGTGTTTCTCTAGTACTGATCAGTAATCACGGTCTTCTCTTCTTATTTGTCTGGCTGCATGCGCACAAGACTCCACGTAGCGCGCATGCATGGGTTTCCATCGCCGCGTGGCGGGATGGGAAGGCTCCTTGGACTAGATTGATAGTGTTTTCTCAATCTTAATTTCATTTTAAATAATAATTTACATATATATATATATATATAAAAGAATCTGAATAAAAATATTAACTCCATGTAATCGATTGCATAATATATTAGAAAACATAGAAATGCCAATTCTGCTGTATGGCGCCCCGTGTGTGCACATTTTATACAAATTGGATAAAAACTAAAACCTACTATTTTTAAATGTTGTAAAAATTTTTAACTTATTTTAATAACGCCAATCAAATCAACCCGTCTCAACTAGCCAAAGAGACAACTAATATCTAAAAATTTAAATAAAAATGGAAAATATCAGGACCGTCGATTCCTTCCGAATAGATAAAACGACTGTTTGATCTTAATCTAACGGCTGATATGAAACACATTTCCATCTAGCCCTTTGAAAAGCACTCTATATATTGGGAGCTTCGTTCCGGCATGTAGGGTTTTAGCCGCCGCTTGCGACCATGGTGAAGGGCAGGCAAGGCGAGCGAGTTCGGTGAGATCATCTCTAGCTCTTCGCCATTGCTACAGATCTCAAGCTCGATCCATCCTTCTCCTTCTCAATCCTTTTGACAATCTCGATTTGATTTGCAGGCTTTACGTCCGTGGAACAGTGCTCGGCTACAAGAGGTATAGGATCTCACATCGCATCTCATCTCACCTCATCTCCTTCAAATTTTTGTTCACCATCGATGCTATGTTTGTTGAATTGCCAGATCGAAGTCGAATCAGAAGGAGAATACGTCGTTGATCCAGATCGAGGGCGTCAACACCAAGGAAGAAGTGGGATGGTACTGCGGCAAGCGGCTGGCTTACATCTACAAAGCGAAGGTCAAGAAGGAGGGATCTCACTATCGGTGCATCTGGGGAAAGGTCACTCGTCCTCATGGAAACAGTGGCGTTGTCCGGGCTAAGTTCAAGTCCAACTTGCCGCCAAAGTCCATGGTGAGTAGTGACAAGTAGTTAATATGCACCTTTTCTGTTTATTTTTCCCTTTGCCAGTTAATGACCCTTGTGTGTTTTCTGTTGGTGAATGCAGGGATCCAAGGTTAGGGTTTTCATGTACCCAAGCAACATCTGAGGTGAGTTTGTTTTGCTGATTAGATGTAATTTAACAATGTTTTGAAGCTTGTGTTATTAGAAGTGTTTGATTGTTAGGAGCAAAGCTAAGTTTTTGTGCACTAGAAATCATCATCTGTTGCATTAATGCTCGATTGATTAAGTTGACAAATTTTGGAAGGTCTTAAAATGGTAGATACCATTGTGCGGCATTTGATAACTCATCATTTTACATTAAGTTTGCTTTAGATGGTAGTGACATTTCTGTATCTAATTGTTTGATGTTTCATTGTTTACTTCTGTTCTGCTGTTTTAATAGTTTTATTCATCAACTCGATGTGAATGTATACAAGGACATACGTGGATTGTATCTCAATGGAATTCTGCATCAATTGGATGCAGATGGCAGGGATACTTATGGGCCTCCAGTGAGCCTTACTTTGGCCTGACCATTGAGAGGCTCACCCACTCCCTGGGTACATGTCATGGCCAGGTTTATAGGCTGTACATGACCCAAACTTGGTCGGTCCCAGTATATCAGTGAATTTTTAGATTGACAAGTTAATCTCTTGTTGAATGCAATGTTTTGCATAATTTGCGGCATTTTGAACTTTCAGTAGACTTGGTTTTTTTTTTCCAGTGGCGTTGGTTGTTTGATTTGAACTTTTGTATGTTTACTTAGTTAATTCCTGTTCTTTCTGGTTTTGGTGATGAATTGAGTGAGGGATGAAAGAAATAACCACTACTGAGACTTGTCTCAATGAGGTTGCTTGTAAATGACTTTTTTTTTTAATATTATAAAAAAAAAATTAAATATCAAAATGCGCATCCTATGCATTAATTACCAAAGTACACAGGGTTCGCATATGCACTTCCACTATTTCAAAAAAATGGGGGTGCATGTACACATTCTGTGCATTTTGGTAATTAATGAGCAGGATACGCATTCTGGTTTCTTAAAAAAATTCTGTAATATTTTTTTTTTAAAAGCCAATTAATGCTTATTGTTTTCATTGTTACCAAATGGTTGCTTGTAGTTGTATTACAATAAAACAGAAAAATTACTCTGTTTTCATTGTCTATATACATGATAGTTACATTATTGATTATTGGATTAGTTATAGTCTTCTTGGTGTGCGTGCTGGTGAATTGAGCATATGATGACCTAAATGATCAATACTGAGATTTATCTCAATGAAGTTTTGGATAAATCGAGCTTTTTAAAACTGATGCTCATTCTTCAGGATGATCATGCATGCATTCTAAGTTATGAACTTCTTGCCGTAGCTGATTTTACTTATTTTCCAATATTTTCACTGGTTCATGATTTATGGTCACTTTGTGTGAGTATAACTGTATGGTAATTAGTTTGCAGGATGTGCATTTTGGTGTTTATAAAATTTTTTATGATATTTTTTTAATAAAAAGCTAACTGATGCTCATTGTTCATTGCCGCCAAATAGCTGCTTGTAGTTGTATTATAATAAAACAGAATAATTACTATGTTTTCATTGTCTATGTACATGATAGTTATATTATTGATTATTGGATTAGTTATAGTCTTCTTGGGTGATCATGCATGCATTCTAAGTTATGGACTTCTTGCTGTAGCTGATTTTACTTATTTTCAATATTTTCACTGGTTCATGATTCATGATTCATGATCACGTGTGTGAATATATCTTTATGGTATATGTTTATTTTTCTTATATAATTACATCCACTAGGAATTCCCAACTTAATGTCTTAAGGGTAGTTGTTCTTGGTGGAATTAAAAGTCTTTATAAATTTATGACCTTTTGTTATATGATTTGCTCACTTGTTAAAGTTCAATATTTTCTTATTTGTGATTGTTGTCACTCTTACTTGTTTTAAGTTTGGAGCTATTAGATTTTTTTTTTTTATATATTGCCCTTAACATTACAGTACCATACTCAAAACATATATTACTTCATATCCTATATTATACTATGGAGCATTCCTGTGTTCAAATGGCAATGTGCAGGGCCTTGTTCATTTGGTCATCTTATTGTTTCTTACATGTAACCAATTTTGGGCACTCCTCGATTCCTTAGGTTTCCCTTCAGTTACATCTCCTTAGCTCCATTGGTAGGCATTATTGTAAATTTGTCTTGCTTAACGCAACTGATGGCATTACCATAATATCATGTCTATCTGTGCTTCTAAACTTTGCTTTCAAAGCTTGACCCTTTCTTGTTTACTCTTTTTGCAGTTCAACTAGAGGGTCTCCTGGTGAGCAAGAGTTGTTGCTGGAGTTTGGCACACAAAACCTGCTGGTTTTGCTGAACTGGTGTTTTTTTTTTTTTTATCAATTGTTTAACAATCATAATCTCTCTTTTCAGTGAAAGCTGGGACTTATGCTCAGATTTACTACATTTGAAGTCTTTTCTGATTTATTGTCTACATATATATATATTGCCCTTCATTTTATTGTCGTTTGTATTTGAACTCCTTAAAAAAAAAACTACATTTGATTTCTAATTCAAAGATGAAACTCAACATCCAAACACAACCCCTAACAATATCCCATCTCTTTCTTGATTCAGTGGAATCTTTGTGTGCTTTATTAAGATTACAGATTCCTATAGTAGTGGAGTTCTCATTGTTTATTTGGATAGTATAGTTAGATATATATGTTTATATGTGGGGGTGTGGGTGTGTGTAAATAATGCAAAAGACCATCTTCCTTTCAAAACTAATGATGATTTACGAACAAGGAGTGCAGGACACATCACTTCCACATACTACTTAGTACTTCCATTCTATATGTTTAATAAGATCATATGTCTACCATTTCATTAACAACAAAAATTAATAATATCTGCTGCTTCTAGTCATAAGCTAAATCAGAACCAACTCCAGAAAAAGTTCTCCATCCAAATGATGTTCTCTGCCCATGAAGAACAATTCAGACCTTTGATGCCAAGATTCTCAAACACCACTTGCCCTTCTCACAATGAAAAAATAAGCACATATTCCCAAATTCCCTTCTAGTTAGTAGTTGATGTGATAAAATATAAATCTTATCCATTATATTTATAACTAAAAAAATTTAAATAAAAATGTTTTTACAAATAAATTAGTGTCACATGATTCACTTTATTTGATCAAAAAATTAAAAAATTAAAAATAACCAAAATATAGTTGCAATAAATCACAGTTGTTGATGACGAGGATTAATTCATTGCCTGCCTAAACAGCCTCCATCTTCGTCACCTTTTTCTTTCAACACGACTCTCTCTCTCTCTCTCTCTCTCTCTCTCTCTCTCTCGTTCTATATAACGAGGCTCGAATCCCTAGGTTTTCATATGCTTCATCCCCGAAGTCGTCCTTCCAATCTCGACAATGGGCGGCGACCATGGATCGAAGGCCGAGATCTCCTTTGGCGGACGCTTGGCCAGCAGCGCCATCGCCGCTTGTTTCGCTGAGGTACTGCACTTGCTTCCCTTCGTACTGTCCGTGATCTATATCATTGCTCACGAGAGTCTACCATTTGGGCGAGAATTTAGTATTGGATTGTTTTTTTCCCTTCTTTTGTGGATCATGCTCTGTGCTCGATCTCGGCTGGTTTGCGATTTAGGGTTCATGTTTGGTGATTTAGAGCGAGTGGAATCTTATTATTTGCACTTTATTTCAACGAATACGTTTCTCTTTTTTGGTTTTGATTCGCAAAACCCTAGCTTTGCTAATTTTGTGTGATGTTTTTTCAGTTGTGTACCATCCCTTTGGACACTGCGAAAGTGAGGCTTCAGCTTCAGAAGAAGGGAGCATCAGGGGATGGGTTTGCTATACCGAAATACCGAGGAATGTTGGGTACTGTTGCTACGATTGCGAGAGAAGAAGGCATGGCTGCGCTTTGGAAGGGCATTGTTCCTGGTTTGCATCGTCAATGCATTTTCGGTGGGCTTCGAATTGGGTTGTATGAGCCAGTATGTTTCAACTTTCAAGTTTAGTTAATGCTTTGATTTCCATTTTCATTCAGTGTGTAAGTGATACTTGAGTTCTCTTGCTTGATCATCAGGTGAGAAACTTCTATGTTGGTGATAATTTTGTTGGAGATGTTCCTTTGTCTAAGAAAATACTTGCCGGGCTGACTACTGGTAGGCATATATATTCATATATTTGTTTGTTGGAATAAAAAATCCTTATTGTTGTAATTGACTTTTGATATGCTAAATGAAATTTTATTGTGGAATCAGGTGCTCTTGGGATTATAGTGGCTAATCCCACCGATCTGGTAAAAGTAAGGCTTCAAGCAGAAGGAAAGCTTCCACCTGGTGTGCCAAAACGTTATTCAGGAGCACTGAGTGCTTACTCCACAATAGTCAGACAGGTTATATTGGTGGTTTTGTTGTCACTATTCAATGTTAAATTACAATGGTTTACACTGAAAGTAATTGAAACTTTGAAATGTAGGAGGGATTAGCAGCACTGTGGACTGGTGTTGGTCCAAATATTGCACGAAATGCTATCATCAATGCTGCGGAATTAGCTAGCTATGATCAAATAAAAGAGGTACAATTATCATAGTCAGTTTTCCTAATGAAAATATGCTACTCAGCCACCATATTTTCTCTTCTTTACATCTCCATTTCTTTCATTTGTTTGCCGCATCAATGATTGATCTCATCTTTTGTGCAGACAATTCTTAAACTTCCAGGATTTTCAGATAATGTATTTACACATCTTTTAGCTGGTCTTGGGGCTGGTTTTTTTGCAGTATGTATTGGATCCCCGGTTGATGTGGTAAGCTTTCAAATCCTTTACGTCACTACCTTACTCTTGTCTTGTTAAAATTCTTTAGCCATTTCCTTGAATGCATTCATACATTAAAATTAAAAGCTGGTTTGGTGATAAGTTTCTGATCTAAGGCTAAGCTAATTCGTTGTTTGATATCTGATCTTGCTCCTAATTTGTCTCAGGTCAAGTCCAGAATGATGGGAGATTCCGCCTACAAAAATACACTCGATTGTTTTGTGAAGACCTTCAAAAATGATGTATGATAACCTTCACTATCTTCCTTTATGTGCTTCAGTTTGTGAATCAATGTTACAACTTCTAAACCTGTTTATGGTGCAATTTGTTGTTGATGTATTGTGGTTTAGCCTTTCTAGCTGTTTTTCACTTATGTGCAACATGAATTTCTCAAAAATGACTTGGTTTAAGGTATTCATGTTATGAGACAATTTTTTGGAAATGAATTTGATGGAAAATGATATCAGCTATGGGTTATGCATTTGATGTGCATGCTTGGAGTCTACAAACTCTGATTGTTTTTTTTTAAGTGATAGTTTAGAAGGCTAAGTCCCTGCTTCCCCAAAGTTGGTGTAATCTGTGGGTTGCTGGTTAAACATCAATTATTAGTGGAAACTTTAGTTGATAAGAATCCCTTGTTTGATTGTCTTTTTGCTGAGCATCTCTTATATGTAATAGCTTAGTTGATTCAACCAACTTTCTCCACTGTTGGAATCTTAAATTGTTACCAAGATATATATATATATATAGATATATATGAAAGCATAAGCATATTGTTTCGTTTGATATGATGTTCTCTGAAGACAAAAATCTCAACCTTTTTCTGCTTGCTTGTTGATGTTCTCAATTAGTTTTTTTGTTGTTATTTAAAGGGCGGTTTCATGTGGCATTCAATTAATTAAGGGATATTCTCTTTTATTTGCAGGGACCTTTAGCTTTCTACAAAGGTTTTATTCCAAATTTCGGCCGCTTGGGATCATGGAATGTGATCATGTTCTTAACTTTGGAACAGGTAATTCTTGTTTCTTGTAATATTGATCCTTTTTCTTTTGAATTTCTTGGTTGCCCTAAGGGCAACATTATTTTGCTGTGACCCAAGGTTTCTTAATGCATTCGAGTCATTTTGTTTTCCAAAGAACTAAGCAGTCATTGCTCATCATTGTTAATGATTGATCTTTAAGCGATTTTCCCCCGAAAACATTCTGACCACTAATTTGGTGTTGTCTCAACAGGTGAAAAAAATTTTTGTGAGAGAAACTCCAAATTGACAGTTCAAAGTGCAGCACCAAAGGCCATAATTTTTATTTAAGTTTTTCAGCTGATTTTTCCTAAATGCTGAATATTGGTGAGATACCATTAATATTCTTCCCCGGTGAGATTAATTGGGGCATTTAAGATGCATCAATTTATTCAGAAAATAGTTTATCTAAGCGTCAAATGTTTGGTGGAACTCAACTACCATTTCTCTATCAGCAATAAAATTTATTTTAAGCGTTAATGGTGTGAATTGCTTGCGATACTTTTTCTTCTCTAATTATGAAAGGATATTGATTCAAAAGAAAATACATGAGACTCAGAAGTCTGAAGCCGGACAAATGCTCTTTATTCCAAGAAAAAGTCATCCACATCCAAAAGCCCAGAAAAGAAGGCAAAAGTGCCAACATTGTGATAAACATTATAAGCAACAACAGTACACAGAGTACACAACAAAAGTCTAACCAACCCCAACAAACAAACTAATCAATCAACAAGCACCTGTCCTTTAGGAACAAGATAAACCCTAGCCCGCACCAAAGACCCATTTCCAAGCTTAAACCCAGGCCCAACTGAGAACCCAACAACAAGCCCAGAGGGAACTCGTCCGCTGGCAAACCGCACAACGCTCTCCATGTAGGCTGGATGGAACTCGGCCCCTTTGCTGGCCTCAAAGTGCGCCGGAGCCGGCTCCAGCGCGAATGCCAGCAAGTGCAACATCCACACAGCCTTGGCCAATCTCAAGAACTCTCCGTAAAACCCCGTTCTTGGGTGCCCTCCTCCCATCACTGCCCTCCTTTGCTCTAAACCCCCGAACAACGACTCCTCCATCTTCGCGTGCACGATCGCCAGATACTTCTTCGCCGCAAACCTGTGTTGTTTTTGTTGTTGCGGAAGTGTTAAGCATGAGAGTTGTGTTACTGTGTCAATCTCAAATTAGTAATATATATATATATATATATATATATGATCAATCATGTCAAATTAGTAATATATATATATGTTCAATCTTCTGATTGAGATACAACAGTTTATTAATTATAAATGAACAAAAATTACTGTACTGTATAATTAAAAATTGATATAAACAGTATTAAACTCTATTTTTACTAACATCGACCGTACAAAAATTTTTTTTAAAAAAAAACCCAATTATCAACTGCGTACGCCTGCGGAGGCAAATGTCCGCAAAATACTTTTTCTCTCATATATATATATATATATATATATATTTGACACGTATTTTCCAAGAGTCAAGATGGTAGATCTCTCCAATGGATATACAAGTATTCTAATTTAAAATAACTTATTTAAGCAATGGGCTAATGCCCTACCCAAACTCTTTGATAAAATGTATACATTTTTACTAAAAACGTATATATATATATATGACAAAAAAAATTCAAGATAAATTATATTTTACTTTATAAATAAAAATTTTAATATTTTAAAAATTAAAATAAACAATGATCTAGTAGTAACATGTGTTTTTTTCAATATTTTTAAAAATGTATTTAAAAAAATTATATAAATTTGTGCATTTAAACCATCATGAACTAACACAAAAAGAAGGTGTGCCATGTGTATATGATCATCACAATACTAAATTAAATAAATGCACCCAATTCAATTGATCCACATAAATATACAAGAATTATTTATTATAAAAACTAAAACAAAACAAAAAAGAGATTTTTTTTTTTTAATATTCAACCTAAATAAATAAGCAGCAACACTCTCTCCAGATTATTAAATGTTAAAACGGGCCAATAAATAACTTTAAAATATATTTAAATTATGTATCTATTTATTTAAAGTTAAAAAAAAATAATTATAAGATTTATGAGTATTAGTACTAGTAGTACCTTCCGAAGTGACACGTCGGCAAAATCCCCAAAAGCTCCGCTGGATCCATCCCGCGTATATCCTTGAACTGCGCGTAGCTATCTCGCCGGAACTCCGCCGGATTCAGCAACGACGCCAGCGTCCCATCGATGTAGAACGTCTCGTTCTCGAACCCATGAAACATCCTCTTGCTCACATACGACTCCAGCGCGTGCTTCGCGTGCTGCGGCTCCACGCCATTGATCCCCTTCTCCCCTTCGCCGTCCCCGTCCATGATCGACCTCACCGCCGCCGCGATGTCCCACCGCGCTGATCTCATCAGTGAGAGCAGATGCGCGGTGAATGACTTCGACGCCTCCTTCACCTGCTCCATTATCGTCTCGAATAGCTCCGATGTTGGCGGTGCCGGCGCTGCAATTAGACAATTAGAACACTAGAATTAGGGTTTGTTAGGGTTTGTTAGGGTTAGGGTTTTGGAGATTTTACTGGTAAGGGCGGTGGAGCAGCTAACCCTCTTGCTCCCATGGAATCGGCTCTTCTTTCTCGGCGTTGGGCTCTTGAGCTTCTCCTTCAAGTTCTCCACCTCCGTCTCCTTCAACTTCAGCTCCCTTCTCAACTCCTCCAGTGCGGCCTCGTACGGCGCCACCATCTCCCGAATCGGCGCCGCCGCGGCGACTGAGACTCCAATGCCACCTCTCCGGAACCGATCTCTAAGCCTCGCCAACCTCTTCAGCTCTGAAACCACCGCCCCATCAGCGAACCTCATCTTCTCCGGATCCCACGGACAGTGCGCTTCTTGTAGACTGATGTACGCCCTTTTCATCACTGACACCGCTTCAAAGACCTCCACCATTAGGGTTTCCATGTCCCTTATCCTCCCAGGTTTCTCCATAATCCTCTCCTCTTCTTCTTCTTCCTCATTCCCATCCAACTCTTCTTCTTCTTCTTCTTCTTCTTCAATGGTTTCCTCCTCGTCTTCGATTACATCTCGTCGTGCATGTGCTCGAGCGATGGGGTGGGTGAGGCAAGTGGAGGTAACGCGGTGGATGAGATCGGAGATGCTCGCCATTTCCTTCGTCTTCGTCTTCGTCTTCTTCGTTTTCGTCTCTCCGATCTCTTCTTCTTCGTTCCTGAAGAGATATACCCACACACTCACTTGAGTTCACACGTGTCCTCTCACTTTGATTCCAGTCAAACTTAATTTCTTAAACCCTTCCCACGTGCCAAAAACTCACCTGTCTTTTTCTCTTCCTTTGTGTATATATCTATATATTTATATACTTATTTTAATTCATGTTAAATAAATACTCTAACTGGTCAGGTGCTGTGGGAGTAGTTATTAGTGGGAAATTTTATTTTATTTTATTTTTTTAAAAAAAATAAAAATTGGACATTAAGCTAGATATTTTATTTAAGTTAAGCTTATGTTCTGGTTCTGGTTTGGCATGTCATTAAGGAAAGCTTTAATATCAACTCCTTTTCTATGTCTTTATGATCCACAAAATATATATATATATATATATATATATAAATATAAATGATATTTTAGAATACAAACATTAAAGGCAAGATGATTAAATTAAAGCTAGTTAGATGAGTACTCTAAAGCCAAAAAAAATTACTCACTAATTTAAGTAAGTCATTTAGATACACAGCATGAAGAATTTATACAAATAAAATGCTAATTTTAAAACACACAATTCCATCCTAAGCTATAAATTTTAAGCTCCTCTAAATTATATTTCTGAGTTAAAGATATAAATTTCAAGTATTAAATATCACAATCAAACACCTTTTTGGAATTAAGATCATATAACTAATTAAATCCATAAATCAAACATCACTGATCTACTACACACACAGTGTCAAAGCAGTGAGGCTGACCTGAATCTGAGAGGAGTAAACAGTTGAACATTATGCTGCTCCAGTGTCATGTCACACCCCCTGTTCCTCATCTTGACCACTTCAATCCTATTCATCCTCTCACTCTTCTTATTCCTAACAGTAAATTAACTCACCAATCAATCAAACCCCAAAAATAAAAATCAAATTAAATTAAACAATAACCTTATTCACCATCATCAAACTCAAACTCAAACTCACCTGGGCAACAGCTTACCAAAACCAATGCACAAGTATGGCAACATCTTGATCCTGTAAAACAAGTAAAACTAACAAACAAGGAAGCAAATAGACCACCTTCTCTACAATGACTTACTGCTCTTCAACATACAAGTTCTTCTTATAAACTTATAAAAAAAAAACATCCCTTTTGGAATGCCACCTATGCTTGTCAGGAAGGATAACAACTAGTCTTTCATCAGTGCACATAATAAACCAAACAGACACTGACTACTAATTCTCAGCACTTACACAATTCAGTTTAGACACGCATTCTTGATAATCTTTATTGTTTTGGATTCATTTGTTTGACATTATAATTCTTGGTCTGATTCCTGTTCAAGAGAATTCTCATATCAGTTAGTGCTTTGCCAGTTGGAGCTCTCTCATTGTTTAGCTTTTGATGCACAATGGTCACTGTTCCATATTACTTGTTCATCAGACTCTTGTTAAGTTTGCCGACCTATGGTCTTAAAATATCTTTCTTTTTTGGGGTCCATTACTACCAAATTATTAATTTCTCAATGACAGTGTACGTGCAATATCTATCTATCTAGACTTCTTGATCATATATTAATAATTTGAGAGTATGTAAACTAGTTTGAGAGTATATAAGAATGAAGCACTAATAATCCTTATGTTCTACATTAATAAGAGAAATGCAATTTTGATTGTTTAACTATAGTATTATATTCTTTTTGGTCTATGAGCAAATTAGGAGAAAGTTTACTTTAATCCTCAAATTAATTAAAAAAAAAAAGACAAGTTTTTAAGAGCAAAATCAATATATGATTATATACATTGCTTATCAAAATAGAATCGTCTACTTGATTGAAATGCATGTCTTGTGTATATGTAAAAAAGTCTTCATCCAATAGTTTCTCATTGGCCAAAGGAAAAATATTATTAATAAAATTAAACATTTTGAGAAATAATTTGAAAGTTTGGATATTCTTTGTGTGTGCGTTTTGAAAGAAAAGCCTTACCAAAGTAATTAAGGGAGGCTGAATACTTCCAAGCGATGGCATCATTTGATTAAACTAGTTTAAGAGGAAGTTTACTTTAATTCTCAAATAAAAAAATAAAAAAACGTTTTTAAGACCAAAATCAATATACATGCATTGCTAATTATATATTATCAAAATAGGAATTATCCGTTTCATTTGAATGTATATATATATATATGTACAAAAGCGTTCATCCAATGATTTCTCATAGGCCGATGAAAAATATTATTGATTTATCATTATTATTAATAAAGCTAAACATTTTGTGAAATAATTTGAATTTTTTTTTGAAAAATTGGATAAACCACGTTCATATTAAAAGAAAGAGAAGACAAAGAAAAACATTGGATACATCTACTATATATATTTTTGAGTTCTTTTAAATAGAGGCGTTTCATCGTCTATTTGTTAAAAAAACATACAAAAAATGCAAGCTTAGATATTATGTATGTAAATGAGACGAGCCAAGCTTAGGCCTACTTCAAGCTTCGTTTGTCAAACACAAAATGGACTTGTTAAGAAATTCTAAGGTTTGAGTTTGGCTCATTAGCTCAATAAGGCTCTATTATTATTATTATTTGTTAATTCAATAAAGCGTCATTAGAAACTTGTTTAATGAATCATTATAAGGCTAAACTTGGCTTGATTCAAACTTGAGGATCCTTTGAGGTAAAAAAAAAAAAAAAACAATTAAGCTTGTTTACATGATCATTAAAGGCAAAAGAATTTATAATTCAAGCCAAGCCTTAAACTTATATTAGAAAGGCATGTAATATTTTTGTGACACATTATTATTAATGATTTTATAAACAAATATGTCAATAATACTATAAAACAATTTTATAAATGGTTTATATAAGTGATATACAAAATGATACTATTCTATTAATGATTCTTATAAATAATTTTTTATAAATGAGCTTATTGATGATTACTATAAATGAGTTATCCATCAACCTCAATAAGGCGAACTTGGTAGTATTTAGGATTGACTAGTTTATTTTACGAGTTTATAAATTAAGCACAACAATCACTCTTTTATCATAATAAACAAATTGAACCAAACCTTTAATAAGTCAAATTTTCGAGCTTTTAACAAATGCATTGATTCATGTATAAACCTATCAACACTACAAGTTATGCCATCACTAGTTTCGGCGAAAGGTTAATTCCAGCTCTTTAGATATAAATAATAAATGAAAATTTTATTATTTAATTTACAAAATTTGAAATATCTTAACTTGCTACTAAAATTAAAGACATGAGATAATTTACCCCCATTTGAAATTTAAATAGAGCGGATGAAGTGAACTGGTTAAGCCCAACCAGTTAACACGAACCCATTTGAAAGGCAAAAGGCTCATGATAGAACGAACCAAGTCCAAAACCGCCAAACCGAAGAAGGCGGCGAAATAAATAATATAAATAAAAAAAATATTCATAGTTTCAGAGAAATTTGCAAAAAGGTCCCTGATTTCAAAGCATAGGAAGTATCGAAGCCATTGTGGCTTCGTCGATCTCCTCGATGCCTCCGCTCTCATCCCTCCCATAGATACACCCCATTGCTCCCCGCTCCCTCTCCCTCTCCCTCTCCCTCTCTGCCAGCTCGTTCCTCCAGATCTCGACCTCTCTCACCTCATTCAATGGCTTCTGGTTCTCTCCCAGGCTCTGCTTCTGCGGATCTCCTCCGCAGCTCGCGCAATGGTGTTGCGGGCGCGCCGCTTAGATTGCTGGGGAGATCGCCGATGGTGATGGTGCCAGGGAGGCGACGTGATGTTTCTGTCAAAGTGGTGGCCAAGATCCGGAAGGGGAAGAAGCATGAGTATCCCTGGCCTGATGAGATTGACCCCAATTCCAAGGCTGGGCCTCTCAGCTATCTCTCTCATTTCAAGCCTCTCAAGGAGAAGCCGAAGCCTGTCACTCTTCCGTTTGAGAAACCTCTCATGGATCTCCAGAAGAAAATTATCGATGTAAGCTATATTGCGATCCTGTTACTTCTTTAATTGCGATCTGGGCCTACTTTCTTTTATTTATCATTTGATTGCATTGGTTTTTGATTTAAAATGCTAAGTTGCTTGCTTTAATCCGTGATTGTTCTAGTTGTAGGAATGTTTTAGATTCCTATTAGTTTTGGCGTTTGAATGAACAGTTTGGTTATTGAATTTATTCTCTTGTGGAAATTGAAAGATATGAACTATTTCATTATTGGATAATGGAAAGTTTAATTCTTTTTATCTGGTATTTTCGCAATAAAAGCCAATCTTTTTATTCTTCTTTGCAGGTGAGAAAGATGGCTGATGAAACTGGTCTTGACTTCAGCGATCAAATTGTATCTCTGGAGGGCAAGTATCAGCAGGTTACAACTTTCTATAACTTTGAAACTTTTACTTAAATGTACTTGTTAGGTTCCAAGTGGTTGTTCCGTCAGCTATAGTATAGCTTCTTTCTATATTGCTCTTATATGCGTCTTGTTATCCTGATGACTTGTGATCTGATATAGGCCCTCAAAGATCTTTATACACACCTAACTCCTATACAACGTCTGAGTATTGCTCGCCATCCTAATAGGCCGACTTTTCTCGATCATGTGTTAAGCATTACGGACAAGGTTTGATTCTTCTCAATGACTGGTTGCTTGGAACTCAAACTTCCTTCTTATCTTGGTCCCTGAATATGTGAGTTTCCTTTCCCAACCAAACAGTGGGTTGAACTCCATGGAGATCGTGCTGGTTATGATGATCCTGCCATTGTGACTGGCATTGGAAGCATTGAAGGCAGAACCTACATGTTCATTGGCCATCAGAAAGGTAGAAACACAAAGGAGAATATCCACCGTAACTTTGGGATGCCTACTCCTCATGGGTATGTAATCTTGAAAATTGTGCAGTAAATAATCAAAAGATATTTATACAACTTGTACTGTACGAACAATTCTATTTGCATTTGCATGTGCTAGGCATAAACTATTCTATCCTACAATGTTGTCAACTTTGGTTTCTGCCACAATGTTCATTTTGATTTTTTTTGATTGGCGGTAATCAGTCAATCAGGTTGAAATCAAGAGGAGTGTTAAATGAGTGTCAGCTTGGTTGAGTATTTCCATTAATCCGTAATTTTCTTATGTCCAGTAAATGTAAGTTTTTGTCCTCAAAATTTTGCACTAATGTTGATACCACTACAGATACCGGAAAGCTTTGCGCATGATGTATTATGCTGATCATCATGGGTTCCCTATCATCACATTCATTGACACTCCAGGGGCTTTTGCAGATCTCAAATCAGAGGAGATAGGTCAAGTATGTTTTGCATTTGCTATTCTTTTTTATTTCCTGAAGTTAATTAAAAAAAAAAATCAGGTCCCATGGGCAGTAACATATTATCAGCCATAGTTGCTCTCCATTGGGCTGATTGGTATTTTATTTATCTAGGGTGAAGCAATAGCTCATAACCTCAGGTCTATGTTTGGCCTGAAAGTTCCAATAGTCACAGTTGTTATTGGGGAAGGTGGATCTGGTGGTGCCCTCGCAATTGGATGTGCTAATAAATTGTTGATGATGGAGAATGCAGTCTTTTTTGTTGCCAGGTGATTTAATACTGTGACCTTTTATTCATTGTACTTTGGGAAACTTGGTTGGTGGCAATTAACTGGTCATGTGAATTGTGCATTTGGATTTTGAAGGCCCGAACTGCATACCTGATGCTTAACTATGAGTAAAATAGAAATGAATGAGACTTGCTAGTATACCATAAATTTTTTATGGTTTTGTTCATGTCAGATGAATAGCATTAATGTGTCTTTTGCTTGTGTTCACAACCAAATGGTCATGTGGGTCACAGGCATATGGAACCGTTGTAAATGTATGTAGGTTGTTAGTCAGTGTCAATTGGCTTTTCTTGTAGATGGAGCTTTTACCCATGTATGTGTCTCCCACTTGCTGATCGGTTGAAATTTAAGTAACTTTTTTTTTAAAAAAAAAACCCTCATGCATGTGAATTTATATGCTTACCCAATAACATTTTCAGTGGTCCAATGAAAATGACTTTTGAAGTGAAAGGCCAATGCATAAAAGTGTTTCCTCGTTGGACTACTGAAAATGTGTAAATACTTATGGTATGCAACTCTATATGCTAATGTTATTCTTGTGTTCTCTTCTGATTTGCTTAGGCTCAGACTTGTCAGTCACCAAAGATAGTAAAATTTCCAAATTCACTCATTTAAGTTCTAGAGGGTCTCACTTAAGTATTTTCCATTGATTATAACACTAATGGCATCTGGCATCTGCTAACACAATATTTATCTGGTATATATGCTTGAATGTCTTTGTCATTTATTGTGAAATGTATGAATTAAGATGTTTCCACTGTCCTCATCTTCTCATTTGATATGATTCATTTTGCTTAATGATATATGTGTGCTCTCTAATTATGTTTGTCATGCCTTGCTTTATTTTAAAACAGCCCAGAGGCATGTGCTGCCATCTTGTGGAAGAGTGCCAAAGCAGCCCCTAAGGTTGATTATTTATTTAGTTATTTTTGGCTCATTTAAGGTTTATATCTTTCAGCAATACAAGTTTTAAATGTTATGTTCCTTTACTTCTACAGGCAGCTGAAAAATTGAAGATAACAGCCAATGAGTTATGCAGGCTGAAGATTGCTGATGGAATCATTCCGGTAATACTTTTGTGATATCTCATCATCTTTATCTAATATCATTTTTGACATAAATCCTTGTGCCAATTATTGGAAGCAAAAAAAAAAAAAGAAAAAAAGAAGAGAGTATTAATTTGGAATGCTATATGACAGCGAACCTTCTGGTTCACCTTAAGGATTTAATTTTTTTTTAAAAAAAGGTGCATAAAAATGTAACGTATTGCCTCTTGGTCTCTAAAATGGTCATAAAGCATTCTTCTCTTTAATTACAATTGTATCATAGATCAAACAACATTTTCTTTTTCACATTAGTTAAATTGAGCAAAGTCAAAAATGAACAAGTGTGAAAACCGTGGCCTTAATTTGGAATGTCCTCTTACTATTGACAGTATTGAGCCATGTGTTTAATGTATTCTAAAAGTTGTATTCTGTTCTAAAGGAACCTCTTGGTGGAGCACATACTGACCATTCTTGGACCTCACAGCAGATAAAGATTGCAGTAATGGGAGCAATGGATGTATGTAGTAACTGCACATGACTTAAATATGCTTGGAGGTTTATTGTGTTAGTCACTGTTGTAATTCATGTTTCTCCTTCTCATATAGGAACTGCTGGAGATGGACACACCGACATTATTGAATCATCGCATGCTGAAGTTTCGTCAGCTTGGAGGTTTTCTAGAAAGTGACAATGTAGATCCTGCAAAGAAAGTAAATATGAAGAAGAAAGATGAGCCAATTGTTAAACTGGATGAGCAGGCCTCAGTTTCAGATGCTGACTTGGAGTTGGAGGTTGAAAAGCTGAGACAGCAAATACAAAAATCCAAGGAAGATGCGTCATTTCAGCCTCCCGAACTGAGTCTTAATGAGATGATCGAGAAATTGAAGAAGGAGGTGGATCGGGAATTCACTGAGGCTGCTAAATCAATGGGCTTACATGAAAAGCTTGAGATGCTCAGAACAGAGGTTGTGAAAGTGAGAAGTGATTCCCAGGACCAACTCATTGATCCAAGTCTGACAGAGGAGATTGAGAAATTGAAGCAGGAGTTCAAACAAGGTCTATCGGAGAGCCCAAATTTTGCAAGTTTAGAGTATAAGCTCAATATGCTTAAGGAGTTGTCCAAGGCACAAAAGATCTCTGAGGGAAATGAGAAGGCCATCTCAATGAAGGAGGAAATCAATAAAGCATTTAAAGAGGTCATGGACCATCCTGATGTAAAGGAGAAAATGGACAAGCTCAGGGCAGATATTGCTGGTGCAGGAGTTTCGAAGGCATCTGAGCTAGATGATGACCTGAAGGAGAACATCTTGATGGTAAAGAAGGAAATTGAATCTGAAATGGCTAATGCACTAAACTCCTTGCAATTGAAGGTTGAGCTTGTGGCCCCAAAGAGAGGTGCAGCTATTGCAAAGAGCCTTCTTGATCAACCGATGTATGCCCCTTTGAGAGATGAGATTGACGAACTAAATGGTGAAATAGATGAGCGCATGCAACAAGTAATCAACTCAACTGATCTGAAAAACAAGATAGAGTTGCTGAAACTGGAAGTGACAAGGGCAGGAAAATCACCTGATCAGAAAACAAAAGCCAAAATTGATGAAATGAAGCAGCAGATTAAACAAAGTCTCATGGCTGGCGTTAGCACACCATCATTGCTGAACAAGTATGAGAAAGTGACACAGGAGATTGCCAGTGCCAAATTATCTTCCTCAGCCGGGTCTGAGCAAAGCTCTTCAACAAATGGAGGGTTGAAGCAGAATACTCTCAAAGGAGGATCTGCGGTCGAGGCCAATGTTGGCGCAACAAACATTGATTAATCACAGTTAGGTGAGTAACTTTCCTTACGGTCATTCGTCTTTACTTTGATTAATTTTCACGTCTTTGCGAAAATTTTGCATTGATGAATTCTATGTTCTACCCTTACACAAATCATTAATTTGTTTTCAACTGATGATCAATTCTGTTTCCCTTGTTCTTTCAGTGTAGTAGGTCGGCTGATAATTTATTCCAAACGCTTCAGGTCACAAAAGCTAATTTCGTCTCCAGAATATGACAGATGATCTACAAAGAGAGGAAGTCAAAAACAAGGATTTGTAGTCAGCGTCATGCTGCTGCTGTTCTCTTAATTAGGTCAACTACTTTTTTGGGTGTTTAATTCATAAGTGCACTAGCTTGTAAGCTTTTCATTAATCACCCAAAACTCTAGTTTGGTTTCCTTTTTTCTTTTTCTTTTTTTTTCTTTTTTGACATTTTTCAATGTTTGTGAGTTAAATGCAAACAGAAAGCATCTAATTTTTGCGTGCTTAATAAAAGTGCAATGCTTGCTGCCAATCTGGTGCCATTTATATTATTGCTACCAGTGTATGTCTAAAAAACAGACATATTTATTAAAATACAAATTCATCAATTTATTATTATTATTCATCAATTTTCTTTATGAAAGATAATTCATCTAAAATATAAAATAGTCGTCTCATAACAATATATATAAAAAAACCAATTCATTACTTACTCCCACCCACCGAAAATTTATTTAGATTTGACCTTAACAAAACCTCATTAACAATATCACAAATTTTCAATTATTTAAAATAATATATTTTTTTTTTAAAAAAAAAAAGAAAAATTACAAAGAAAAGTCCAAATAAACCAGTGGGCTCGAGTTCAATGGTATATTGGTTGGCGCCTTATTTGTGGGACCCATACCACCACCTAATCTTTTCACTTTTTTGCGGATAAGCTTGGTCGATATTTTCTCGTCGTTTTGTTTATAAAGAACAACCAAAATATCTCTCGATCTCAGACTCAGAGTCAGAGCTCGAGAGAGAGAGAGAGAGAGAGAGAGAGAGAGATGGCGGCAATGGCGAGACCCGATCGGAGCGACGCGCACTTGCCGCCGGAGCAGGAGGCGAAGATAGAGGAGGAGACGCGCGAGTACTTCGAGGGCATCGCCCCCAAGCGCCACACCAAACCCTCCAGAAGCGAGTATTCCTCGGTCTACTCTGATGCCCTCCAACCCTCCGATCAGACTTCTATCCCTGAGCTCGATAAGCTCCGCGAGCTCGAATCTCATCCTCAGGTGCTTCTTCTCCAGCCTTTCGTTCTCTCGTTTTGTAGATCTAAGTTTTAATTCTCATCTGATGGGGTTTTCTATGTAGAAATTGGTTTATAATGGGACTGAGCCTTCGGAGGAGTACGTGGAGACGGAGTACTACACGGATCTCAATGGAGTTGACAAGGAGCACCACACGGTATGCTTTTCTTTTCTAGTTCTGGTTTCCTCTTCTTTCTTTCTTTCTGCTACTCTGATGATCATGTTAAATAACTCCTCAATTTTGATTTACTTTGCTAATTTAAAGCTTTGAGTTGGAATAATTGTTTAGGGTTTTGGTTGAATAAGCGAGTAAATTTTAGCGAAATTTCTTGTGAGAATGTTTTTCCTTGAATTTTACAAGGAATTCAGGACATGTGATAAATTTGGTAGTTTGGTTGATTGTTTTGGAGATTCATTGAATTGATGTCTATAGAGCAGTGTGTTGCAACTACTAAATTGATAAAAATTTACAATTTTTCGTGCAAGCTTTAGTTTTTAAGTCTTTCTTCAAATTCCGTGAGTTTTATATTTGTGCAAGCTGAACAACCATTTTCAAGTTAATCTTGAGAGATCCTTTGAGTTGTTGGTGACCTTGAGAAAAGTTAATGGTTATCAATTAGTTGAGTTGTCTGTTTGGTGAACAAAAGTTTATCCGATCATTGTTAGTGCAAATGCATGATTTGTTCTATTGGTTTTGATTGTTCATAAAAATTGAGGTTTCATTGTGTGGCCTGTTGACTCTGTCAGAAGAATTCCATTTTGCAATTTTTTTTTTTTGTAACTTCTTATGGTTGTACTTTGTTATTTGTGCCTTTTAATCTTTGTTTCCTATGTATCATTCATTTGCTACTTCTACATTGTTAAGTACCTTTTGGCACATTATTTAACTCTTCTACTATTAAATAATTCAGTTGATGGAGTAATCTAGGTGTTCTATCCTACATCCATCACTCTATAGTACTCGCTCCATTCCTTTTTACTTGTTACTTGTTATATTTTGAAGCTTTTCTATGTTTTTTTTTACTTGTCACATTAGTAATTTTGTGCAGCATTAAATAATTTTTTTCAAATTTACCTTTTAATTTAATGTACTCGTACAATTTTTAATAAATCACAATCAACTAAGCATTAAATTATATACTCCGTTTAGTGAAGTTTCAAATAGGAGCAATTTTCGAAAGTAATAGAATTTTTTATAAAATAGTATAGATAACCAACTAATTTTAACCAATTTTTTTTAATCGGTGCGGAAGGAGTGTATAGTTAAATGTTAGGATCTATATCTATCGACATTGTTGTCCCTAGTGAACTCTATATTAGCTATTAAGATCCTTCTCCAACTCTTTTCTGGATTTTTTTTTTTTTTGATGGAGCAAAAATTTTACCCTAATTTTCTCACATCTCCATATGCATGCATTTCTCTTAGCAGACTGGAACAGGTTTCATCAAGATGGAGAAATCAAACGACAGCTGCTTTGAGTTAACACCAACTTCTGATGTTACTGATGGTCATAAATCCTCCATGTGTAATCCTGCAACAAATGAATGGATTCCTTCTGCTGAGTCGGTACATCAAATAATCTACATTTAGCTTTCTTTTCTTCCATCTTTTGTATATATATATATATATATATTATAATCATCAAGGTTCTGATTCACTTCACTTTCTTTTAGGTGATCCCTGTTTCAAACAAACCACATCGGAGTGATGCCTGAGAACCAGCAGCATTTGGTCACAGTTTGAGATCTCATTGGCAATAACATATCATTGTGTTCGCTTCATTGTTTGCTCCTTAAAAGTTGTCTACCTGGTCATTTTTAATGTGTTTCTCTTGGAATGTTTGCTCAGACAGCAGACTCTCTCTCTCTCTTTCTCGTCTATTTAAATTCCACGCGGTGTATATCAGACTTCATTGTTGTCTAATCTAATTCCCATCAAGTTTATGCTCTGTTTAGATTTATTCATAGATATTTATTTTAATTTGTTTATAAACTTATTTTTTTTAAAAAAAATATTTCCATTCAATATAAAAATGTTTCTACAAAGTTACATAATTTATTTCAATTTGAAGCTCAAGCAGGCTTGTGTCTGGCTGGTATTTTCCTGGCTCAGTTTTTCTATTGTCTTTGTTTTTGCTCTTGTTTTTTTAAAAAAATTTTATAAACTCACTCTGAGATTTTTGGTCGGTTTTTGACATTTTATCATTTTTTTTCGGTTTAATAAAATTATAATTTATCTTTTTTTTAAAAAAATACATACCCTACTCACAATTTATGTGATAACTTAAAAATCCTTATTTTTTTTAAAAAAAAATTATTGCCGACTAATCCAATTCCTTTCTTTACCCGCTTTAATTTTTTTTTAAATCAAAATACTTATTTATTTATTTATTATTTTAAAAGAATAAGAGCGTACGATCACAAGCACCCACTAGTCAACTGTTTTTCACCGACGCTCTCAAAACTCCACTCTCTCGTTCTCGAGCTCGAAATCGCCATCAATGGCGTGGGACGACGAGAAGATCTTCTCCAAAGCCCTCATCTCCCTATACATCATGTGCCCACTCACCATCCTCTCCCTCCACTTCCTCACAGCCCCATACGGCAAGCACGCCCGCTCTGGCTGGGGCCCCACTCTCCCCCCATCCCTCGCTTGGTTCCTCATGGAAAGCCCTACCCTTTGGCTCACTGTTCTCCTCTACCCTCTCGGCCGCCACTCTTCTCACCCTCTCTCCCTCATCGTCATCTCCCTCTATCTCCTCCACTACATCCACCGCACCCTCATCTATCCTCTCCGACTCCTCTTCACCTCCACCTCCAAGTCCAATCCCGGTTTTCCCCTCTCCATCGCCTTCTTCGCTTTCTCCTTCAACCTCCTCAACGCTTACTTGCAAGCTCGCTCCGCATCCCACTACGCCGGATCAGCGACGGCGGAGTACGGATGGAGGTTGTGGTTCCGGGTTGCGGCGGGGATGGCGGTGTTCTTTTTGGGGATGAGAGTGAACATTAGGGCTGACTTGGCGCTGGTGAAGCTTAAGAAGGAAGGTGGCGGGTACAAGATACCGCGAGGTGGGTTGTTTGAGTTTGTGAGCTGCCCTAATTACATGGGTGAGGCCTTGGAATGGTTGGGCTGGGCCATTGTGGCTTGGTCTCCGGCTTCATGGGCCTTCTTCTTGTATACCTGTTCTAACCTTGGGCCTAGGGCCCGGGCCCATCATAAATGGTATTGTGAGAAGTTTGGCTCTGATTACCCGTCTTCTCGTAAAGCCATTGTTCCTTTCTTCTACTAATGTTTTGTTCTCTCGCTTTTATTCCTATTTTTAATAATAAATGAACGCCGAATGTTGTGTTGCATTCAAATCAGATAATTTTTAGAGTAATTTTCATCAGTATTTTTACTTCAAAGAAATAATAGTTTTAACTTTTGTTGTATTGTTATTCAGTAAAACTATGGTTTTTAGTTAAAACAAAAAAAAATTTATAAAATTGTACTGTATTTAATTAATATTTATGTGTTGTACTCCAGTTTTATTTATAAGACAAACATGTAAAATAAATGACTAATTTTTTTTTAAAAAAAAATGTTTAGACCATTATTTCTCATTTCCAATTCAAATGATACATATTTTACATATGTAAATAAGATAATGCATTCACCATTACAAGAAGTCTCTATAAATAATAACTGACAAGATACAGGATTTACTCCTTTTACATGAGATACCTACCAACCCATTAAGGGAAGTAACATTAAATATAAAAGTAGATAGATAAAACACCCTCCAGAGTGTATCATGTGAATGATGAGAAGGCAATGGCTGATTATTTTCTCCGCCTTTTCGACCTTATTTATTGATATACATAAATGGTAGGCTCATGCTTATGAACTTGTATATTTGAAGACCAAATCAAGGAACTGGACAAGCTTTTATATCCCAAATCTCTTTAGCGTATTGGCTGATGGTTCGATCACTGCTGAATTTCCCACTGCCTGCTGTGCTCATGATAGACATCTTCAACCATCTCCTCTTATCCCTGTAACACAATGAAAACATCGGTTAAAAGCCGACGATAATTTCATGCTTCTTCACTACAACGGCATGGCATGGCACGGCACGGCAATACGGCATTGTGCAAGTGCACCATCCTTCTGCAGTTTGATAATAACATGTTATCTTACTTGTAAGCTTCGTCCACCTGGGCCTGAGCATCCATATAGCTAGGGAAGTCATGACCGACGAGGAAATAGTCACCACGGCCGTAACCAGAATTCCCTTCCAGGGAATCAAGAAGAGGGTTGTAATCATAGCTGCCAAATGCACCACTCCTTATGAATTGCTTCGCCTCCTCAAATCTTGGATCTGGTTTGAACTGTAACATTCAACAAGGATGAGACAAGGCAATTGATAATTTGAATATTTCATCTGCATTGTTTTACTGGTAACACATATCATTGTAATCAATTAATGTTTACCTGTCCCAATTCTCTCTCTTTGCGTAGTTTTGGGACTTCATCTGCTCTGGCACCAAAAAGGAAGAAATTCTCTTCGCCTATTTCTTCTCTAATTTCAACATTTGCACCATCTAATGTTCCGATAATCAAACAACCATTGAGAGAAAACTTCATGTTGCCTGTCCCACTTGCCTCCATACCTGCTGTGCTGGTTTGCTGAGAGAGCTCGCTGCCAGGAATGAGCTTTTCGGCCACAGATACATTATAGTTTGGTATGAAGACAACCTGGTTAATCATCACAGTGATATAGAGGTAACATCAGGACTGTAATTGCTCCACAACTGGCAATCAATTCATATGCTAATGGACAATAGTAATAGTATGCAGAATGTTAAAGAGTGTCGGACAGTAAAGTTTTGCAAATATAAAAACATTAATTCAAGGTGAAGTGGAGTAAGTGAACCTAAATAGCCCAAGTAACAAATAAAAAGAAAAAGAAATGAAGAAATAAAAAACACCAAGTAATATTACATTGAGCATGTGTATCAATCAGTTTGAATATTTTGCAGCATATATTCACAAAATCGAACTAATCTATTCATAACTTACTAATTTAAAAGAATACTACCTTCAGATATTTACTAATTTCGGGATCATTGTTGACTACAGCACCAACATCATTAACCAGCTTGACAATCCTTTTGGCATTGGTGTATGTTGCAAATGCTTTCCCTCCAATCATGACAGTCCGTGGAGTCACTTTCTTCCTCTCCTCAATGCTCATTTCCTATAATCAGAACTTCAGTTAGTCATTACCAGGAGAATGCCCCAAAGCAACTTCAGAAGCTCACTAACGGCACTCGGACGAGTACTCAAGTTTGGCATAGACTTGAAGTTGATTCATTGTCACATAGCACTAACTTCATAACACAAAGGAATAGGACAGGGAAGTAACTCAAAGGGTCCCTTCAATTGTGAAGCAGAATTATTCAACTTCACTGAATGGGAGCGTGATGCTGACAAATTCATAAACCTAGCTCAGATAAAAAATTGTTTGCTTATTTAATCTGTAGGAATCTCACAATCACACATGTACTTCATTAGAAAAAGAGCACTGTGACTTAAACAAGGTTGATCTGACATGATCCAACATAGCAGCCTATCATGTTTAACTTCTTCTAGTTAACAACATGGCCAAACAGGAATGTGACATGATCCAACCCAACCTAACAGTACTCATAATGAACAGAATGAGCAAGTCTAACACAAATTTAGACAAACACAATTTGGTTTAGACGGGCCCAAGAGCATTGTGACTTGAACAAGGTTGATTTGACATAATCCAACATAGAAGCCTATCATGTTTAACTTCTTCTAGCTAACATGACCAAACACAAATGTGACGTGATCCAACCCAACCTAACAGTATCATAATGCACAGAATGAGCAAGTCTAACCCAAATTCAGACAAACACAATTTGGTTTAGACGGGGTCCAAGAAAAGATTAATTAAATAAATAAATAAATAAAAAGAAATAACATAGCTACTCACATGATACCAAGGTGGATCTCCATGCAGGACAACTAAAGACATTGAGCAATGAAAAATCATAATCAGAAATTGACTGTACCTTCAGATTTTTGTATCGGTATACTGCACCCAGAATGTTTAGCAGCTGTCTCTTGTACTCATGGATGCGCTTCACTTGAATGTCAAAGAGGCTATTGGGGTCGATGCTTACACCAGTAACTTGCAGCACATATTGTGCAAGCCGAGATTTGTTAGCCATCTTAGCTGAAGCCCACTCCTCATGGAGTGCCTCATCATCCGCAAACTGTTCCATGGTATACACCAAAGAAGATTATGTCAGTTGGCATACATAATTTTTAATTTCTAATCAAACTTGTGTGCCAGCATACTTGACGGAGTCCACAAAGGAGATCAAGATTAGTGATCCATTCATCTGTTTTTAGCCACTTGGTGATTATGTTGCTCAACTCTGGGCTGCAAAAACGGAGCCACCGACGAGGTGTGATGCCATTGGTTTTGTTCTGGAATTTGGTAGGCCATACAGAGACATAGTCTGCGAATAACTCTGACTTTAAGATGTCACTGTGCAACTGAGCAACACCATTTACCTATAAAGTGAACCACCAAGTGTTATCACAATAATTACTGCATAAGTTGTAGTATGGCAATTCAAACTGCAAAATAAGCGTGTGTTTGCGTGTGTTTCGAAATTTTTCCTCTAAAACTTCCAATTGACAGATTGGAGCTGGTAATATTACAGATGACCAACTAGCAACCAGAATCAACAACATAACCAACTACATGGTACTTTGCGACAGGTGGGATGGAATTCCTATATGATTATGCTGGAAGATGTTACCAGTAATGGCATTGAAAAATTCTCTTTGTTAATTAAAAAAGAGCTAAAATTCAGAAAAAAAAAGTATGGCTGGATTTTCATCAAGTTTTAGATCAGTTAGAGAAAAATGGCCACTTCCAAGATTTTGTCCTGATGATAGTTTCATTTGACCTATTCCTTCTAGCAATTACAATCTACTTATGCAGGACCATTGATTAGGAGAGTAATAAAAAAAAAAAGATGATCTTACAGTATGTGAAGAAACCACGCATAAATTAGCCATGCGTATAACAGGTTTTTGTGGATTGGAGTTATCCAGGATCCGCATGTTGGAGAGCTTGTCTTCCATATCAGTTCGGGTGGAATGAATCAAAGCCATAAACTGCCCAAGAAACAAATGTCAGACACATATGCTAAGTATAAACACAAAGGTAAGCCAGAGATGAGGAACGATGGCTTGCCCGCTTATCTATTTCTTCAATGATCTCCAAATGACGAGGGAGAAGTTTTGCTAATATAGCTTTTGGCCATTTCTCTAATGCCTCTGGTAGAACTGTGTGATTTGTATAGGCAACAGTCCTGAAGTGGAAAGGTTTTATTTATGAACTGAGGCTAGCATATTAGATGAATTTTCTTGGAAAAGAGATTAAGATAACAGTTTAACTCACTTAGTTGTCACATCCCAAGCTTCATCCCAACCAAGTCCTTCACCATCCATAAGTAATCGCATCAATTCTGGAATGGCAAGTGTTGGATGGGTATCATTCAGTTGAACTGCAACTTTACTAGGAAATTCAGACCACTGCAAGGAACCTACACCATTTCTCCTCTCCTTGAATCTGGCAATAATGTCCTGCATACCAGAATTCAGGATCAAAGGTCACTTAGTCAAAACATATCAGAGATTACATGCCATTGCAGATTCAATATTAACTTGAGCTTTGATAATTTCTCAGAAAGCAATTTCATGTAGACAGAGAAAGAACATAACATACTTGCAGTGATGCACTACAAAGGAAAAACTGTTGCTTCAGTCTTAAGATTTTCCCATTCTCAGTAGCATCTCCTGGGTACAGAACTGCACAAATCTAAACAACCACAAATTGTTATGCACTACCTCAAGAATTAATATAAGCAAAGAAAGAAATGGAAAACTCAAAACCAAGTGTCAGATTGCTCATTCCTCTCTTATAGAACAGTGTCAAACAACCATAGCAGTAAAATATAAGATATGATAAAGTTCTAAGTCATTTTCTTTCTATTGCAAAATTATAATCCTTCTTCCCATAAGAATGTAAAACACACTAAATTGTAGGAAGCACTTTGATCAAAATCTTTTTCTTTAGGCAAATAACATCAAGAAATATCATTACTAATAACCACTAAGATAGAGAATCCAGAAAGATGTGAGAGCTAGGATCTACGCAGAGCCATGTTTAAACAAAAGACTTGGTAAAAAAGCCAACAGATCAACAAACCTGCTGGGCTTTAGAGTGAAGTTGAGCAGCAGATTCATACTGTCCATCATTGAACTGAAATAGATTAAAATCATCAGCAGTAGCTTTGGCTTCCCAGAGGCGAAGACTAATAGTATTTTTGGTCTTATATCCAGGAATTGGTACATCATAAGCCAGTGCCTGAAGAACCTCACCACCAACCCACTGTCGACTGCAAAAAATAGGCATAAAAAAGCATGAAGGAAAACGTAACAAGTTTCTTAAAAGATATAAGCTTTAAAAATAACATAGAACAAAATAAAAATCCCAGTTCCCCACTGGTAATAATAGATACAGGATTATTGGAGCAGTTTCTCATTTAGACCGCATAATTGCAGGTACCACAGTGACCTCTAAATAAAAAAGAGATGCTCCCTGCATTGGAGGTGTTTTAAGAGTTGGGGTACACACCGAAATAACATATTGACAAATAAAAAAGATCACTAATTTGTTGATAACCTTTGACAACCACAATAAAATCCAAATCTGTCTTGCTGACCTAATAAATAATGTTGAACAAATGATTAAATAAGACAAAGTTCTCATTGTCAAGCCTGAAAGCATTTCACCAGGACTTTCCAGTCACACCTATACAAGTTGGTGTCATAAAATTCCAACAATGGGAAATATTGGGCATCCCAAATTTGTCTAGATATCAATGGCTACAAAAATTAGATTGGATGTGTTAGATTAATCTGTTTATATATCATAAGCTGATACGATAAGTGTCTGTTAAGCTTTAACGGCAAATGCCACTTCCAAACAATGATTAACTAATGCATATCATCAACAGAGAAGGTCTACATAAGTGATGGACATGGTATCCATATATGTAAATTTCTTCTGAAAGATCTAAAACTTACGATCCATCAGGAGAAACCTCAACATGGCCAAAGAATATGACTGGAAATGTGACATCATGCCTCACAATCTCCCACGGACTGAATTTCTGTTTAAGGAAGCACCAGAAAGAACAAAGCTTTAGTTAATAAGAGGTACCAACAGAAGACATTAGGCATGTATCTAAAATAATACCTCAAGCCAATCTTCAGCTACTTCTTCTTGGCCCTCCTTGGATATTCGCTGCTTGAACAAACCATATCGGTACCGTAAGCCATAACCCCATGCAGGCAAGTTCAATGTTGCCATTGAATCTAAAAAGCATGAAGCTAGCCTACCTAAGCCTCCATTACCCAAAGCTGCATCCTTTTCCTGAAAAAAAAGTTAAATTCCATGATACCACTCATAAGCTTTCCAATTCATCCATGATAAAACTCCAAACAAAAAAAAAAACAAAGGCAAGAAGGTATATAAATATTCATAGTATGATCCTCCAAAATTACAAACAGAGAGAATCTAATTGCTAAACAAAATCAAAACTAACCTGTTCTACAATCTCCTCAAGCTTATGCCCCAACTGATTTAAAGCATCAGCATAACCTTGCACAAGATCAAGGTTTCCAATAGCATTAGTAAGAGCACGACCTTGAAGATACTCCATAGATAAGTAGTAAGTCTGCTTGGGATCCGCCTTGTGGAAATGAACATAAGTCTCATCCCACCTCTGCAGAGATTCAAAACAACAAAATCAACAACCACAAACCAATCAAAACAACAATAAAATCAACCAATCAAGAAAAAAACACCACCTGGATGAGAAGATCACGAACGCTCTCAGCCGCGGCATAATACGCTTGTTCCAAATCGAACTTGAGAGGAGAGAAGTGAGGGGTGTAGTGAGCGTGGTAGGCTATGTTTGCGGCGATCTCCGAGGTTTTCTCCGCCAATGGATACCCCACGGCGGAGGGCGGCGTCTCGTCGGCGGCATGAGTCTCCTTCCTCGTGCTCGCCATGAATTTCAAGTAGATGAACATATGAACTTCGAGATCGATAAAAAAAGCCCGCGTGATATTTATGAAGCGATGGATCTCATGCCAAACAAGCGAAAGAATCACGTGAGAGTCACGTGAAAGAAGGTGAAGAAAGATCCGAAAAAGGTGGTGGGTTTTGTAGACTAGCGATGATGGTTAGATATTTGGATGTTTAGAACGGACGGTCAAGAACGATTTGGACTCAAATGATGATAAGATTTCGGTGAGTTGGGTGCACTCATTTCATTATCTCTCCGGCTCTCTTGATTTGATTTTTGCCGAATTTTTTTAAACATTTTAAAAATAAATTGATTTTTAAATATTTTGATTCAATTTAAACATGAATCATATGATTTTCCTATCATGGATAATGACTCAAGTTTTAATAGAAGCTCATCTTCTTATCCAATGATTAATTTTATAATGCTATTAAAATTTTACATTGGCGTAAATACAAGTTAAAAGCCCAATGCTGAATTAGTTTAAAGTTCGTGGCTCTTAAAAATATTAGTTAATAAAAATAAGAAAACCAATCAAAACTGCAAATTGCTCCTGTGCTCTTTGAATCAAAATGAAAAATTTTGGTTACATTTAATTTAAAAAAAAAAAACAAAACATAGAAGCACTTAAGCCAACTTAATTTTCGTAGGAGAGAATGAAAAAAAAAAAAAACAATTAAGGAACACCGTGGCGATTGATGAAATCAATAGCATCAGTTTGAGTCTGGGAAAGGCCACTGCCGGAGAGTGTAGGAGCATCGGTGCCGCCGCCGTGGTGTGGCCGGTCAACCGGAGTTTGGTGGCCCTGAACACCATAACCCTGAGCTTTATACTCCTCTATAGTATCATACTGCACATAAGGACTGGTCTCTGTTGGGAGTTTAACATCTTCTTTGCCTTCTGCATTGCTCTTCTCTTCTTGTTTCATTTGTTGAGCGCTCGCCATTGTTGTCAATGAAACAAGTTAATCAATAGGTTCCCTTTTTATTGATCTAATTAAGACGCCACGTAACAACCATGCATGCAGGCATGCATGGCCATCCTTGTTAGAAGGAGTCAAAAGGCTAGGAAGCCTAACACTTGTTGCAACTTAATTCAAACATGCAAACTGTGTGCTTATGAGTGTTATGTGGTGAAGAGACAACCTGGAGAATTTCAAATAATGCTCTTTCTATTGTATATAATTCTGAAAAATAAATGGGAATTGTTTATTTTTCAGAATTATATAGCAGTAAGAGTCAATGACTCAATGTGTATTCATTTTCAAATTAATATGATGAATTAATTAATTCATCCTCATTACTAAATGTTTTATTAATTAAATTGGTGTCCACTGATATATCAAATAAAGAAATTGGATAGGACTGATAGGTTAAATAGCATTTCAATTGCAAAACAAGAATGAGCCGGCATAAATGTGAATCTAAAAGTACAGCTAAATGAAAATTAGCACAAATATAGAAATGTTTCTCACCTTGCAATATTTTAAGCCACATACTTTGTATCGAGATGAAAAATAAAAGATCAAATGCAGTACATTCACTATTTTTTTCATATGGAAGCAAACTTGCAATTCCCAAACAACATCATTACTAGTACAGTACAACCAGGTGTTACTGTTCACTCAATTGTAGTACAAGAACAAAACCTTGAATTCTCAATGGGAATGGTCATGAAAAATTCTTTACAAATGCCACTGTACAGGAACAACAAACAGGCGTCTATTTAGAAGCATAAACACTGTACATTGTACAACAATTTGCCACTGTTCACTTGGTTGTACAACCACAAGAAATCTTATGCATAAAGCCAAAGAAAATTTAAGACAATATGGATAATTCTATTTTGCTGTCATTTACTTGATTATACAAAACTCATGCAGAATAACTAGTGATTAATGCAGAAGTAGACATGAGAAATGCAAGAAGGTGTTCAATTCAAAATTCATGACTTGAAAGATTTGAAGGGAAATATTTATCAAAGAAACACCGCAATTTCCGAAGCCGGAATACCTGTTAAAAGAGATGACAGCAGCAGCAGCAGCACCAACTGGCTCATGGGGTCCAGGCATAGACACATTCCATGAAGAATGCAAAGGTGCAATCACAAAGAGCACTTTCCACCCCACTTTACTCCTAGTCTTTGAATTGCACCATTGGTTTGTTGTCAATCCCAGGACATTGTCTCAGTGCTCCTTGGCCAGCCGTAAGCATGTACTGCTTATATATATTATATACATATATATATATATTAAGAGCAAATTAAGTTAAATCAAGAGGTTTATATCTGATATATGATGCTAAGTTGCAATACAAATATATAAGTTCGTACACAAGAAACATAGGACTTCTGCCTTCAAGGATCATTCCCAGTTACAGGCATTCAAACATTCATACAAGCTACAGTGAAGAGCTATTCAATGCTTTGCCTGATGTTGGTTTCATGTGCTCAAAAGACAGTCATGAGTATTTCAAGATTTTGCCATGATCAAAAGGAATGCTTCATCATGCAGAGCTACCAAGAAAACAGGGTAAAAATGAATAAAGAAAATTGCAGTTTTATGCTATTAATAAAATGAGGTCTTCAAAAGATTTCCACTTTCATTCTATCAAAAAATGAGGCCTTCAAAAGATTTCCAAGTATGATATGTTCTTGCAATAAAACACCGATAAATTAGCACAAAAATCATAGTTTTCATGAAAGATAAAAATGAAAACGTGTACACCACCAAAAAAGTATTCTGAGGGACAAATAAACGTAATACTTTTACCTCAGTCACATACTAAGCACTGGAATGCAAGCAAAGCAAAACTTTATTTCTCACCTATTCAATACAACAAGACAACAAAGTTCTTTAACATTGGTTATAAATACCATCAAAGCTTTCATGAAGTTCCAAGCCTGTGAATCTCAAAAGGAAATCCTCTTCTGCAAATATAAGAATAAGTAAATATCTAGGCATTATCCTGGATGGAGAATGGTCTGAACATGAGATTACTGCTATGAACTAAATAACCAACACTATTATATCAAACATCATAATGCCTGTGATCAATGGAAAGAAATATTGCAGCAAAAATAATCTCTTACTCACATAAGAGCAACCACTTGGATAGAGAATTGTGAGATGAGAAGACATTAATTACCAGGTGAATTATCATGGAGTTTCCAGCTAGAAAGGAGCATTTAAATCTGTATAAATTCATGCCTCCACCAAAACCACCTAAATTTTATAATACACAATACTGAAAACTAAAGCAATCAAATTTGTAAGCAGTACGCTAAAACAGCATTAAGAGGCTCTGTGTGTGTGTGTGAACAAACTGCAGGTAGCTGACAAAGTAGTTACTTAAATCAGTAAGCATGAGTAAAATCTTAGCAAGTATGGCTTTATGTAGAGGAACAATCCTGCAACAAAGTCTCAAAACTCTTTTGCAAAAGAAGAAGAAGAAGAAGATGAAAAACCAGCGAAGCATGATATATAAGAAATAAAAGCCAATGCCAATTTCATTCGCTTCCACCCAACAAAAAGAACAGCACATAGTTTAAGCTACTACAGCCTAGGAAGATTACAGAACACCTGATGTCGAAACTCACTCAGTCTTAGTACAATTGCAACATGCTTCTTGTGAAGAATTGAGAGCTACTATTTCGGCTCTTCGCGACAGCACCGTTCCTCCGGCTACCTCGCATCGGTGTCAAGTAAAACCTTAGCAAACCGTTATCACCATGGCTTGGAGAATACCTAGCACTCCTGTTTCTCTCCAAGACAAACTCATCCTTCTTCTTCTTGCCATGCCCATTGGTCTCGACACTACTCCGCCGCATGCTCCCAAACCCAGTGCTGCTACTGAACGAATGCCTCGAACTCACATTGCTATTGCACCGCAACATTTTGCCATTAGAACCCTGTCTCCGGAGCTCCGGCCATGACTCTGAGAATGACCTCTCAACCACATTATTAGCACCTCCCTTGTTTCCACTCCTCCAATGTATAAACCCCCAAATGCTCCATCTTTTGCTCCAACTCTTGGATTTCTTAGGCTGCCCCCCTTTGCAGGGGTCTCTATAAGCAGAATCAAAGCTCTCACAGCAATCATCCCTCAGAGAATTGTAGCTCAACTCTCTCGAATCACCACGCTCAGACTTAATCCCATTGTGCCCAAGGTGCGACTTTGCGGCAACGGAGGCCGGAGAAACCTTGGTGTTGGACACAGCCTTTGCCTCATTGATCTCAACCGATAACTTCCGAACAGAGTTTGATCGATCGAGGCTGCGTCTCCGGCGCTGAGACGAGGAGGAATCAAGGTAGTAGTCCCGGGTCTGCACGGTTCCTCCGGGGATGATGGAATCCTCCTCCACGGGGATCTGACCGTCAGCTCTCTGGACAACGGCGGCAGGTCGGTCCTCCATGACGGAGAGCATCGGAGGAGGAAAACGAGACAATGCAGCTCTTCCCCCAATCAGATAACCATCCCAGGACGCCCTCGGCTCATCCCAAGAGTAATCTAACGAGATGCGACCAATGTCCAGAGAGAACCTCGGGTCGGTGTCGCAGGATCTCCGGCCAAACGCATCCACAGCAATCTCCGACTGGGTGTCCCGGAACCTCCGAGAGCTCGACGGCTTCTCCATTGGCATCCCATTCCCAGCCTTACTGCTACGCTGCTTCTTAAGCTTCTGTTTTCTCCTCCATTTCTGAAGCTTCTTACTGAAAACCGAGGCCGCCGTCCAGAATCCCCCGGTGATCTCCTTCCGCTCCTTCGCCGGCGGCTTCTTAGCCTGAGTCTGGGAGTCAAGATCTATATGATCCTTCATAGGCTTCAACTCCGGTTGCTCCAAGTTATCTCCTTTCTCTACCACCTCCTCCTCTTCCTCCTCTCTCGTGATCTCCCCAGTAGTTTCCACAACTAGCTCAGGCTCCACCGGCCTGATTTCAGCTTCATCTTCATCCTCAAGCACAGGAGCCGCAACACCACACGAATCGATCTCGATCTCCCCACCAACCCCTCCTCTCAGCTGATCGTCCTGGTTGAACAACGACCAGAGCGTACTCCGGCCACGAACGTCACAAGACTTCCTCTGCGGCTCAAACGAAGCCGAGAACCCGTCTCCCCTGCCACAAGAGAAGGACTTACACCGGCGCAACGGCGCGTTGGGGTTACTCTTGAAGAACAGCGACTTAAACGCCGACGATGACGACGACGACGTTGAGTTCCGGCGGGCGGTGGAAGCCTGTGACTCTAGACCAGCGAGTCGTTCCCGGAGGCATGAGGCACAAAACCCAGTGACAAGCTCGTCGGGATGGCGCTCACACGTGTGCGAGCTCGCCGTCGCACGCTGCAAATAAGCGTTGCTCTCAAACTGAAGAAGATTCATCACACGCTCACAACACTCTCCCCTCCCTTTCACTTGTTCTCCTTCTCATATTATTATTATTATTATTTAATTATTTTTTTAATTATTTATTATTATGCTTACTCTCCTTCTACTTCAAACTCAAAACACTAACAAAACCTAAGCTAGTGCTGTAACTAAAGTGTAAATCATGTAATTTCAAGTTTAAATTGTGTGTGTGTGTGAGTGTGCAAGGTTGAGGGGAGAAGAGAAGAATGGAAGTGAAGGGAAGTGGAGGATTTTTTGAAAGAAGAGATGGTTTTATCGCTGTAAAGTCAGATAAATTATCAGAAATTCTTTTTTTATATATATATATATATATATATAGTAATAATAATAATAAATAAATAAATAAATAAATAAAGGAAAAAAGAAAAGCAAAAGTAATCAGTATCACGGCCCTACAGTTATGTTGTGTTAGCGGTGATGGCCCTTGGTGTCCGGCCCTGACTATCTCTTTCACTTTTTTCTCTTTTTGTTTTTGCATCTTTATTTCTCACCCATGTGTTCACCTGACCTGACTCTTTTCTCTTTTTTATTTCTTTTTAATTATTATTTTTTTATTAATTTTTTCTACTCTCAATGATACGGAGAGCTAGTATTGGTATCTACTATCTAGTATGAACATGAACGTCATTGGACTTCTTTTTCTTTTATTTATTGGGTTCTTTGATATCATGTAAAAATAAATTTAAAGTAGAGTTTCATAAAGGGATTGCATGCAATGCAACAACTTCCTTTCGCTTTTGTATTTATATTTTGTTCACGTGGTTTAAATCAGAGCATAAATTTTTCTGAGAAAAAACTCTATTTTTTTTATTATTTTTATATAATTTTTTAAAAGGAGCTAATTCTATGGTTTTTTTTGTCATAAAATATGAAGAAAAATTTATGAATAACACAGATAAAATTTTTATAAAAAAAATGTTAGTTTTGTTATATAATACATCCAATATGAAAAGAAACTTTTCAAAATATATATTATTTGAAATTTAATTTAAATGCTCTGTCAATAATGTTAGTTTTGTTATTTTTCATATTTTAGAACAACAAGCTAATGATTTCTATTAAATCTGATTTTCGTTTTTAGAATAAATAAAACCTTAAAAAAATCAAAAATATAAATAAGATGTTGTAAAAACATTGTGTATGCCTATAAATCAATTGAAATTTTTAACATATATTTCTTTATTTAACATGAACATAATTTCATCATCTTTATAATAAAAAATTTATAGTTTTTTTTTTCTCTCAACTCATAGATCAACTCTCTCCCATACACATATATATAATATCACATTGATATAAAAAAATTAAAATTGAATTACTTCTAGAGAATATTAATTCAAAGGGAAATCATATATAATAAAAATTAACAGAGATGTTACTATATCCACCTTTTCAAAAAATATATATATATTAATTCAAAGGGAAATCATATATAATAAAAATTAATACTTTATTAAGTAATATTTAAGTATAACATACAAAAAGGAAAGAAGATTACACTAAACATGGTTTAAATGGGACCACAAAATAGGGAGATTAACAGAGATGTTACTATCTATGACTGTGGTTGCAGAGCTTAAAGATCTTCAGGCTTCTGCCCAGATTTGTCTTAATATCTTATTGTTTTCTCAGGATTCTAATACTCAGACTATTAGTTTGTCTTTTGAGCTTTTTCTTGGTAGACATATAAATATATATAATATTAATGTCTTGCACCTTTCCCTTTCACTTTACCCTTTTTTTATGTTTTTGTTTTTTAAAAAAATATTCATGCATCTTTGCTATATATATATATACACAAATAATCGATAAATATCTCTATTAAAAAATTAAAAAAAAAATCAGGGACATGTATAAGGAGGAAGCACAACAACAATATCAACACACACTTATTCTATCAATTTGCATAGATTTTGGGGTTCGATCTTGAGTTATTTCTGAGATAAATATTTAAAAATTTTGTATCATAGACTAAGAGGCTAATGATATCTTTGGTTTAATATATATATATATACAAATAAACGATAAATATCTCTATTAAAAAAAAATTAGGGGCATGTATAAGTGTGAAGCACAACAACAATATCAACACACATTTATTCTCTCATTTTGCATAAATTTTGGGCTTCGATTTTGAGTTATTTTTAAAATAAATATTTAAAAAATTTGTATCAATAAACTAAGAGGCTAATAATATTTTTGATTTATTTAATAAGATGAAAAAAAACAGTAATTAGATTAATATGATTTCTTAATATATTTTTTCTTTTTTATTAATCAGTTGTGTGAGATGTAAAGTTAGAGAGAAAGAAAACAAATCTCCAAATAAGACATTGTAGTGGCATTTATGTCTCATCTTCATAAATAATTTTTGGTCTTTAATGAGCAGGTAGGATCCATGCTCAACCTTTTTTTTCCTTTATTGGAAATTGCAATTTTTGTGGGCACATGAACAAATAAAAAACACATCCCAAAAGCACATTGTTTTGATTCCTCATCTCAAATCTCATTCCACATTCAACATTGTCTTGGGATATATTCCATCACTATATATAAATATATTCAGTACTATTATTATTATTATTATTATTTCAAATATTCAAATCTAAAAATCATAAAAAAAAATATTCAAAATCAAAAATATTGTATTGGTAGAGACTCAAACTTTTAACTTTAATGTATGGAAATCAAATAACTTACGGTTTGATCATTATGATGATAATTTATTGATTAAATATAATATTTGAAAAACATTAATGGAAATTGACACTGAGACAAAGATTCACATCTCTCTTTCTTCTCATTCTCCTCCTATCATCTGTTCATGGCTTGATTCACATTTAGATATATATATATATATACAATGATTGATATGAATTGTGAAAGCAAAAGTCCTGAATATTTGATTCATGATCTCTCACCATCATCCTCCTGGGAGGGAACAACAAGGCAGGGACCAAGAGAACAAAATTCAGCAACTCTGTCACAATTCTATTGCACAATGCTCCCCCATACATGCAGAAACAGTAACTCCTTGTCCTCACTCCTCATACTCCCCCATGATCTCTTTCTCTGTGTCTCTATGTGTAGCTACCACCCAACAAGTTAAAATAAAAACAACATTAAGACCAGAACAAACAAACAAAAAAATAGAGAAAAAGAAAAAGGAAAATTAATTCTTAAAAATAAGAATGAAATGCAAAAAGCCAAGAAGACATTTACAAGTGGACATGCAGAAAAGAGAAAAAGGAAAGAGCTCAAGCTCATCATTGCCATACCATCACAAATACTTTGTTAAAACACACACACCTTGATCCTTGTGATCCATCAACCCCTCCACATAATTAATAACAATAAAACCAACTTCTTATATGTCTTGTATTTTTGCTTAAAAATGAATCTGAGGAATCTCAAATCCCAATGGAAGTGGAGGAATGGTTTTTGGATGGTTGTAAGAGGGAGACAAGGCATGGAAACAAAGCACAAATGGACAATTCCTAGGGAAATTCTTCTTAGGGATTTACAAATATTCCTTAAGTTATATATATATATATATATATATGTGAGTGTGTGTGTGTGTGTGTTAAATAGAAGAGATGTTTTGTTGGGCAAGTGAAATAGGGAGGTGAATGAATGAATGAATGAATAATTCAAGTTTTCAGGCCATGCATTGGTATTCACAAATGGGGACCCAGTTGGATTGGATTGCATGGAAATCATCACTGCTTGGGGTTTAAAGGCATTTTGATGTGCAAAAAAGCAGCAAAATGCTCTGCTTTTTAGTGCTAAAGTTTCAGCCTGCATACCCTACTACTACTACTACTGACTTGAAATCCCCCTCAAAGTCTCTATATATAGTTTTATCTTTGTGTATAGTTTGATAAAATATATATAAATTTATGTGTGTATATATATTTATATATGATGATGATGATGATAGTGATGATGATGGTATGGCATCATCTGCATGTCTAATCTGGTTCTTCTTCAGAGTTACAAACAACACTTGGGGTAATAACTATGTTTGTTCTTTGAAGGGTAATCAAGGACATCTCTCTGTTTTTACTCTTGACAACACTTTATCTAATTATCAACTCTAATAGCCCTATGCTTTTCTTTCTTTTTTAGTAGCTCATTGTTTCACTATTGAACTATATATATTACATTTAATATAGACAAAAATATCAGTTTTTTTTAATGTACAAGATGAGGGCTTAATTTTTGGCAGTTTTTATATTAGTAAGCTACTCCATCCCTATAGTCATTTTTACTTGTGTTATTTTAGAGGTTTTTTTTGTTTTTTTTATTTGTCCATCTAAAAATTTTATACATCATTAAATATTATTTTTTAAATTTATTTTTATATTTAATTTACTTTTACAACATCTAATAAATTATATTCAACTGCACATATTTAAAAATATATTTTAAATAAAAGTAAATTTGAAAAGTTAATATAATTTTTATAAATTTTGATTACTAATTAATTTTAACTAATTTTCTTAATCTATTTTATTTAGTTAAAATGGACAAATAAAAAGAAATGAAGGGAGAGTATTAAACAATAGGGTTATCTATTACAATATTATTTTAATCAAAACCAATGAATTTGAGATACATAATACATTTAATATATATAAAATTTTAAATAATTGAAAAATTATAAGATAAAAAGATTAAATATAAATAATACAGAAGATTAAACTATTTTTTTTTCTTATTTTCTTTTAAGCTTAGCCAACACAACACCATAAATTATCAATTCCTCTTTTTAAACCTATAAAATTTTGTTCTTGTGAATCTTCACTCATTATCCATATTTAAAAATTTAATAAAAGGAAACTTTAACCCATTTTTTATATATTTTTTTATCTTTTAATGATATAATTATCTCCTAATTTCCCCAAAATTTTAAAATTATTTCTCTTTTATTACTATTATATATCTGTCCTTACTGAGCGAAAAATTTACAACTTTACCACACTGGATCAGGAAACCGGCCCAATTTCTCTATCCCTTCGAACAAACTACTCATTTTGCCAGAATATGGTCACCGCTTCTACCTCTCCGTTCGATCACCGCCCACGACCCTCACTATCAGGATCGCAGTCGCTGCCATTCCTTCGCCCCAGGTTCTCCCGGCCGTCTCTTGCGCTTGTCTCCACGACGGTGCAAGCTCGGTACTCGCTCTCACAAAGAAAGTAGTAATTTTGGACTACTGCGCGATGTCGCTATGCCTGGACTAGGTCAAGTTCTTCACTTGTTTCAATGTCTCTTTGATCATGCTTTCGATTGTTTATCAATCATTTACGATGTTCTGATACTCGTGAGTAGTCAAGCAGGTGGTTTGTTGTTAGCCGTTCAGCTGTTTGATGGTATGCCTGAATGAATGAGTTACTTTTATTGTGTTTTTGTGGAATGCCTTTCAGCTGTTTGATGATATGCCTGAACGAAATAAGTTGTTTTTAATACTTTTATCATGTTTTGATTGATGGGTTTTTAAGGTATTGTGGGTTTGACCATTGGAAATAGGTTTTGTGTGTTTTGATTCATTGGCATGTGTTCTTGATGTTGTTTATTATAATCTCATTGAAATTTTGTAGCAAATGCGAGTCTTCACGACTTCAATTATTGCAGGTTTAACTTAAAACAAACAGTTCTGAAACTCATTTTGTTGCATACCTTGGTAGACCGGTGAGTTCTAATGTAAATTGGATACGTGAAGAAACATTAATGTCCATCTTCTAAAGCTATTTCAGTTGTGGCACTTTTATATGTCACATTGCCTATTTGTGACTGGTTCAAGTGTGTATGCTCTTCTAAAGTATATCTATTAGTATTTAAAGGTTCATGATGGCTTGACATTGTCATTTGCTATTGCAAAATCATAAAGTAATTTTGAATACATAAACTCTATGATATAATGCCCACACATCTTATGGTTGCATATTGCATATAGATCTCAATATGTTTCTACTCTCCTCAATAGTTTGGACTTTGAAGTTCATATATTGTTTGGTAACATTCTCATTAAGGGAGTGCTGTGTATTGATCATTACTTACCTCTGGTTTGCCAAACTTTGTAGTGATACATCAGTAATTTTTGTCAAAAAATTTTTTTTCTTCTCTAAGAATGAGAATTAGGTTATTGAAAGCATCAGGTTTACCTAATTACATAGACTTGGCAATCAAAAAGATATTGCTAAGATCATGATTTGACCCAAAAGCAAAATAATATGTGTGTCAAAACTCAGGCATGTGTATTTGATAAGGTCTATTGCATCATGTGATATTAGGATTTTATTGGCTTAGACCGAGAGAATCTCAATAAAGAAAAAACATTCTCTACTCTTGCGTTGACTTCCTTTGGCTCTTAAATTGTCATTCTTTTCATGTGCTTAATTCCTTCCTGAGGTTTTTTCTGCCATAGGCTCTTGAAATAAAATCCTTCATTTGTGGCCGCTCATTCTTTGCTATCCCCTGTTTGTAAAGGACTACATTTAGTTCTCCAACTCAATCATCACCTGATCAGTGACAAATGAAAAGCTACTGTTTGATGGGAAAATAGTAGAATTTCTTGGTTTCTTATTACTATGCTGCTAAAATGATGCTTGCACAGACAATGACACCAGGGTCCTCAAGCTCTTCTATTAGTGTGGTAGAGCCAATATGATTGAACTCAGTATTTGCATATGCGGAAAAGGTCATATGGTCAGAATCAATAAATTCCATCAAATGTCTTCTTTTCTGAGAACATCGAAAATCAAATTAGAAAGCATCAGGTTACTCAGTTTCATAGTCTTGGCAGTGGAAGAGATATTGCTAAGATCATGATTTGATGCAAAAGTAAAACAGCGGATGTGTATCAAACCTCATACATGAGTACTTGCTGAGGTCTATTGCATCACGCGATATTGGGATTCTATTAGATGCAGTGAACAGAGTCTCAATGGGTGCTTAATTTGTTATCCAGTTCCATTTGCAACCTCTCATTATTTGGTATATACTGCTTGTGAAGGACTCAATTTAGTTCTTCAACTTAACCATTACTTGCTTAGTGACAAACAAAAAGCTACTGTTAGACAGGAAAATAGCAAAATTTCTTAATATTCTTGAACAGTCTATGACACCAGGATCCTCAAGCTCGTTTGTTAGTGTGTTATAGTCAATATTATTGAAATCATTATTTGCTTATGTGAAAATGGTCATACGGCCAGAATCAATAAATCCCATCAAATGTCTTCTTTTATGAGAAGATTGAAGGTTAAGTAATTGAAAGCATCAGGTTACTCAGTTTCATAGTCTTGGCAGTAGAAGAGATATTGCTAAGATCTTGATTTGATGCAAAAGAAAAATAGCAGGTGCGTATAAACCTCTGTACGAGTACTCGCTGAGGTCTATTACATCATGCGATATAGATATTCTATTAGCTGTGACCAATACTGACTCTCGTTGGCTCTTTATTTCTTATCCATTTTCCTGTGTTTCCTTTGGTGTTTTCTATTGGAGTCTCTTAAAATACAAGCTTACATTTGCTTCCTATCTTTCTCTATTATCTCTTAAAGTATTAGCAGTGACCAATACTGATCGTTGGCTCTTTACTTCCTATCCATTTTCCTGTGCTTCGTTTGGTGTTTTCTTTGTAGTTTCTCGAAGCAAAAGCTTACATTTGCTACCTGTCATCTTTGTTCTCTCTTACTTTTAAAAGACTCAATTTAGTCACCCAACTTAGACTTGCTAACTGACAAATGAAAAACTACTGTAAGATTGGAAAATAGAATTTCTTGTTTTCTTATTAGTGTTTTGCTTGAACAAAGCATGACTATAGCATCATCAAACTCTTTATCTGTTTTCTTGCTAATGTAATTGACATCAGTATTTGTATCTTCTGTCAAAAGGGTTTTGTGACCAGAATGTTCATTCGGAAAGCCTTTAACACAAATCTATTAGCTTTGAAGCATCACAAAGAAGCAGGCGATCAATTTTTTTAGCACCCAGGACATTCCCGGAGCAAACAAAAGAAAGTTGACCATTGATCACATTGAATTTGTAGTCATTGAGGATAGAGGTTTTCGGTTTCTTTTTTCAAGTAGAGAGTAGAAGTGTATGAATAAAAGAAAGTTGACCATTGATCACATTGAATTTGTAGTCATTGAGGATAGAGTTTTTCGGTTTCTTTTTTCAAGTAGAGAGTAGAAGTGTATGAATAATAAAAAGAAATGGTCAAATATACTTATAAATTAATGATTCGGCACAATTTTATCAAGAAATATATATATTCGTGATTTGAGTGCAATTGCAATTGAAATTCTGAATTCTTTTTGGATGAACTTCTAGGATGTTACCAGACTGGTTGTATTATGGGCAGTGAAGATGCTTGACAATACCCATAAGAAGAGGCTGGAATCAGAATACTGAGAAAAGGAAAGGCAAAATGTTGAAAAGTAATATAAAGACTATGAGACTTGTGTTTGTGTGTATGGCCTTCATCCAGCTAATGGGGATCAAAACTAAAAATAAAGTGGAACCTCTAGTGCTTTTCCTATTCAACTTGCAGAAAAGGATGCTACTTCTTTACTATAAAGAAAGTGAATTGTTGTCACACTAAACTCAGGAAAAAAAAAGCTTAAATAAATAAATATAAACAACAACAACAAAAATAATAATAATAATTAATAAAAAAAAGTTAAAAACAGGGATGACCACTTGCTTTGTTTTTCTTCTTAATGGGTGGGTCCTAAATTACATGAGAGTGAGATGTCCATGCACCACATGCACTTAAATAGTTGGAATTCATGGAGATCAATATAGAAGTGGGGATTGAAAAATTAAAAGCCTCACAAGCACTAGCCTTTTGCTTTCTTGTTGTCTTTTCCCAAACATCCAATTTAATCCGGAATAATTCAATCAGAACTGTAACTTGTTGTCTTTTCCCAAACATCCAAATTTAATCAGGAATCATTCAATCAAAACTGTAACATTTCATTCAACGAAGGCATCGATGAATGTTCTCTGACAATAATTGCAGATTAATGGATGCTGAAGAACAGTAGTTCTAAACAGTGACAATCAAAGCAGTTAAAAGATTTATTGGACTTGTGATTCATTTTAAGCCATAAGATATTTTTCAGAAACCAGTGGAATGAAACATCAATCGGTTCATTGACAAATGTTCTTGGTCAATAATTGCTTTCTGAGAGTTCTAAATAGTTCATCCACAATTGCTCAGTGGATTGGAAGCACTGAGGTGGAAGCAAATAAAAGAGAATCAAAGACAAGTTGGGTGATGATATTTGATAAAATGTTTATGCACTATAGATTGTGACACATAAAGGGATCTGGCTACATCCAAAGATACCTTTCCTCAATAAGCAAATAAAGTAGAAGAATCTATAAAAGAAGACTGGGAGGGAGGAGCATGAGATGCTGCTAAACAAGTGGAATGAGTACTCAGCTTCAACTTAGAGTTAGTGATCAAGCTCTGGCCAAGCATTTCATGTTCGAGGTTTGATACGCTAAAGCAAACGATGTCGAAATCTTAATAATAATAATAATAATAATGGAAAAAGTTTCGGCTTGAGTTGATCGAAATCTTAAGCGGAACGTGCAATGCTTGGTGAGTTGGACACCAAAAGTCTCGATGATCATACGAGTTTTCTACTTAAATTATCCTACATAAGTCTTATGCAGAAATTATACCAATGGTCAAGGATTAGTGTGACAGGAAGAAGATAAAATAAAATAAAATGTTCTGTCAAATATAAACAACTAATATTAATTAAGATACGCACTTTCCGTGCTGCTATCTATTTTGCACACAGATTAGATCAGATCCTTGTGCATAAAATACAATGTAAAGAACAGCTTTCAAATTCATACATACCTCTCATGAAAAAGCATGATCAAATTTCAGAGTTTTCTGCTGAAAAACATCATTTTTATCTGGTTTCGTCGTCGGCTGATGAAGAATTGCTCAGCATGTGCTTCTTGAATACTATCCACATAGATTTTTTTTTAAGTAATAATAATGAATTAAAAATTGATGATTCAACTGAAACCCACATCCTCGAATCCTTCCTCGTTATGAATTTCGAAAACATTTTACTTGATGATACAATGCTCGATCTCGCGGACATATGTTCACATGAAATTTAGGAAAGACACATGGACAAAGGTTTGTTTTCCGAAGAAATTCGCTTGCAAGAAAATCTTAGCCATGAGGATGAAGGTGAGTGGACAGCATCTGAAACATATTGCTGTGGTTGGCAATCATAGAATTGAAATTGTTTTTAGTTGAATTCTGAACCTGCTTCAATTCAGAATGAGCCAAACCATATGGTAGCTGTGAAAACGGATTGCCATGCATTTGAGACGGTGATTGACCGACAGTGCTCTTAGTCGAGCCGGCCATTACTGAATACTTATCAGGTGTCCCCGGGGCGATAGCTGAATTAGAAGCATGAGAAGGAGAGGCCGGAGCTTCATCGGGCAAATTAACAGTTGTGATATCATGAATGCTAGATCTTCTCTTGTCTTTGCCACCGGAACTAAGCCGAATAAAATACTTCTGAGCATGACTAGCAACCTGAGTAGGAGTCCTGGAAGTGACGAAATTCCTAGAGATATTCCTCCAATCCCCTTTTCCATACTTCTTCAACCCCATTAGAAACCTCCTGCAGTAATAACAATCACTCTCAATCAAACTACTAACAAACACAAGCATTCATTTCATTCAAGAATTGTTTGTCAATCATGAATATTGATTTATTTGATTGCAATTGATGAATAGTTAAAAGAGTATGGAGATTTGAGGACTAACTGATTGATTACCTGTGTTCTTCTTCAGTCCAAGGGACTCCCTTCTTCCTCTCTTGATCGGAAAGACGAGCAGCACCGGATCTCTTCGCACCAACACCATAAGTGTGCTTGAAGCCATCAAAGCCAAAGGAGGTGTCCCAATCCAATGTGAAGGATGAGGAGCCATAACCAGGAGCAGGGATCATCCCTGCTTCAATGTACCTAACATCATGCTCCAAATCTTGGTAATGGCTAATGATATCATCCACTGTCTTGCCAGGGATTTCTGCTGCTACTTGCTCCCATCTATCAGGAATGTTGCTGTCTACTTTGGCAAGTGCATCTTCAAAGAGTTTGTTCTCATCTGGTGTCCAAATCCCACTCCTGCTCTGGCTCAACAACCAATTGGAGTTGCCAAAACAAGCTGAAGATGGAGGGAGAACCTCCACTCCCCTCCTTGTCATCATCTTCCCAAAACTTTCAATTTATTGGAATACCAAACTAACACCTTTGCCAATGTACTCACACCTTATATAATATAATAACCTTCACTTCTTCTTCTTCTTCTACTCCTCCTCCTCCTCCTCCTCCTCCTTCAAAGAATCAGAACAATAAATTGTAGAAGAAGCAGGGAATTTGGAAAAAAAGGAGAGGTGAGGATTCAATGAACAGAACAACGGAATAACTGAGAGAGATTTTAAGCCATGGGTTGAAAAAAGGTAAAAAGAAAGAAGAAGAAGATGTAGATGATGATGATGAACAACTATGATGGATCTCAAGTAAACCAAGATGGAATTTTGCAGTGAAAAAACTAAATAAAAGGTGGAGAATTTCATAACTCATGGTTCAAATTCATACCTTTGTAGAAGATACCACCAACACCAAAGATCATCATCAACCACAAGAATTCAATAAAATAGCCACCTTTTTTTGCTAACAAAGAAGCAAAGTAAACAAAGAAGAGAAGTAGAGAGAGAGAGAGATAAGAGTGATGTCTAAATCCCTCTCAATCTATGTATCACTCTCTCTTTCTCCCTTAAATTCAGAGAGAGATAAAGAGAGAGAGAAAAGAGAGATGGTGGCCTTTAATTGGTTCTTGGTGGAGCTTATGCTCTCAACCATGGAAAGGTCCTCCCTTTCCTGTTTGTTTAAATGCATAAAAATTTAAAAAATAAATTAAAAAAAAAGTAATATTAAAATTGGTAGAAGCACCACCCATCAATCATGAAGTTAAAGTTCATCCAAATTGATTTTTATTTTTATTTTTTTCTCTCTATATATATTTTTATTAATTTAACTTTTCTTTTTTGGCCTTTGTCATGTCATTAGTCCACATGCCAAAAGAGATTTGCACAAACTTTAGAAAATATCAGACTGATAAATTAAAACACTTAAAATAAAATGAAACCAAATTAGTACTCATTCATTGGTTTGTTGAGGATTAACAAAGGTTAGTGCCCATACCTTAATCTTATTCTTTTTTCTTTTTTTTTTTACTACTTAAAAAATAAAAATAAAAATAAAAATTGGGCACATCTTCATGCACACTTAGAAACAAAAACAAAGAAAAGGTTACTATTAGATTAGAGATATAGTTATTCTCCCCAAAAATTATGGGTAAGTAAAGGAGATTCAGATTCCAGTATTCAATTGAAATGGCCAAGAAAAACAAGAAAGAATATATATTTTTTTTTAATAGAAGATTGGAAGAAAAGAAATTTTAATCAAGATTTAATGTAATATAAAGTTGAAAAAACTAAAACTCAAATCTAATGTCAAAATTGATATTCTTAAAAAAAAAAAAAAATTTCAAAGTTCAAGTTTTTTTTTCTTTTAGAAAATTATAGCATGGAAAGAAATTAATTTTTTTGAAATAAAGACAAAGAATCTAATAGTTGCAAAAAAGATTCACTTTAGATTTACTCATAAAATACTATTTAAAGTTGACATTTTGAATGCATTTTTTCCCCCAAAATTACATTATTAATGGAGTAAATTACGACTTTCGAAGTCAGCAAAAGGCTAAAAAAATTTCAAAGTTTGAATTTTTTTATAAGTTCATCTTATTATATAGTTTGCATGCGTAAAATTTAAAATAAAAAAAAATACCATTCCAATTCCAATAACTTAATCAAATTAAAATACTTGAAAAAAAAAAACAGCCCCATTTCAAAACTACGACAAAATTACCAAAAATAAAAAATAATAGCCAGTTAATAATTAGACGCATCTTTAATCTATTGAAGCTGATTGATGGCAATTGAAAACATTTAAGATTTAAATTCTATTTGGATTGGACTTCAGAGGAACATTATTAATTATCATATCATTTTTCTTTTTTTACAAAACAGTTGCAAAAGAAGCCATGGGATGCACAAACAAGGAGTTAGTATCTTCACCCATCTTTACCCAATGAAATCAATCACTCATCAACTGCAAAAGGACCTTAAGGGGACCAAGTGCCAATTGACCCCAAGGATGTTGGTTAATTATCATTTAGTAAAATTTTTTTTTTTATTTATTTTTTTATTTATTTTTTTTATAAAGGCAACAAGCGTCGCCCCTCCAAAAATTATCAACAAACAATCTGGTACGGTGATGCACTAGTTATAGTAGCTTAATGACCTCTTAAAAATTTATTAACTCAGTCAAACATAACATATGGCGATTAAGACTATAGATATTTGTGGAATCAAACCAAATTGATAAATTCCTCTGTTATGTATAACAATAAATGAACAATAACTTTATAATATTTATATAATAGTTTATGATATAAGCACACTATTACAACAGTACTTCCGATCCAAGGATTCGTTTCTAGATCAATCCATTCACTATTATCATAACGTTGTTAATTATTAATTTTATAAATTTTATTTTATTTGGGTTTGTGATTGAGTGCTTGGAAGTTGGTTCGATGGGTGTCAGTGCCCACATTTGCGGTCCCCCTAACCATGAGACCAACTGTTTCCCGCCCTTCCCTTCTTGTCCCCAATCCCCATTGCATCCGCTGTATCTTCACAAACAGCAAAAACCAGCATCTGTTCCTGATGATGACGTGGCCATCTCATTCCTGAATCCTGTGTTTTGTCTGTTTGTTCAATGGGACCCACCTTATGAATTTTTTTTTCCTGTTTGGGATTGAACAGCTGATCTATTTTCCACATGCTCTTATGGTGTAATGGTAGGGATGATCACTTCCTTAATGGTTCTCTAACTAATTAATAATCACTTTCATTTTATGTTTACTTTAATAGTTGTACTTACATGGTACTTCATTGACTAGACTTGTTCTTTCTTCTACTTCTTATATAATATAATATATATATATCATAAAATTGGATTTATTAGTGAATTTTAGGAATGTCAAATGTTGAATTTAATTTTATCATTTTTTAAAGTTTATGAGAACATGACTTTACTTGTGAAATAATTAAATAAATAACTATTATTTGTGTTTTGTAAGTAATTTTTAAAAAAATCTTGTTCATATCAGCAAGAATGAGATGGTGTATTTATATAAATATATAATAATTAAAGAATGAATTCTAATTGTGAGAATTTCTAGATCATTACGTAATGCTCATTTTTCATTTTTCTCCCAAGAATAGTTTATTTTCTAATTCTCAAGTGTTGATTGCTTATGAGAAAAGGTCTTTGAATTTATATAATTTCATAATATTATTTTCTAATATTAGTTCAAATGGGAAAGGAGACAAGGAAAAAAAATTATATATATATATATATATATATAGATATATTATAATGAGTATAAAGTTTGACATTCAAATGTTTATAATGGATAGAAAGATTAAAAAAAAAAGGAAAAAAAAAAAGACGCACTAAGTCTAATTATATATAAAGAAATGATGCATAAATTTGCAAAGTAAAAGGTAAGAAGCCACACCTCCAAATCTTTGAATAAACCAAGAGAAGAAACGTTTTCTATAATAAAATATAAACATATAAACATTAAACCATACACTTAATTAGTGTCTCTTGCAAACACCATGGGTTGTCAAACTAATGGCTAGCTCTTTACTGCTATGAGAAGAAATAGATTTTGGTCCCAAGAGAAGAAGTTGAAGAAGAAAACAAATATTATTAAAACAAAAAAAGGGAAAGAAATAAAGAAAAAAAGGGCTTTGGAGTCTGTGTTTTTGGAAAATAAATAAATAAATAAATAAAAAGGCGAAGAAGAGAACTAGAGAAGAAGAAGAAGAAGAAGAAGAAGTGGGGCTTGGCACAGCTCAGAATAAAAAAATGGAGGAGAGGAATTATTATTATTATTATTATTATTATTATTATTATTAATAAAATAAAAAATGGTAAGTGAGGAAATGAAGAACAAAACGTGCATACTGCCACAACTCTCAATATAATAAATAATATAAAATGGAATAGAATAAATGGTGGATCTGGTGTCAGCCATTGGTTCAATGCCACCATGTGATTGGTTCCTAACCTTCAGTATTACTCTTTGGAAACTCACCGGTGCCCTTTCAATTCTCTCTTCCTCTCTTTCTCTCTCTCTCTCTCTCTCTCTCTCTCTCTATATATATATATATATATATATATATTGGATTATTTTATCATAGTCCAATTAATATGAAATATAATATGTAATGAAAGATGGACATGTTAACAACTGTGAGAATATATAATTTAATAAATAAAATTTTGAAAAAATGAATGATAAATTAAGGGCAGATTGAACTGTCAACATATGAATTTTCTTGGGGGTACTTGATTTGGTAGTGTAATGGGAGGACTTGGGAATAGAGAGGAAAACCTCTTTTTTTCCTCTCTATTATTCATTGACCTTTCTTATAAAGGAGGGATGAGCTGTTGGGGAGGATAGTGACTATGATTTTTATATGCATTTATATAAATATATTATTATATAACAAAATGTACATCTTTATACCAGAAATGACAAATCCTGCGCTGGAGACGCATCTAAGTATTTTCCAAAAATGGTAAGGAATCCACTCATTACGGGGAAATTTATAATTTAATAATAATAATAATAATATGAGCATCACCAATAACAAGTGCAATAATAAGTATAGGTGGCAAGCGTGCATAACCTCCACTAACAAAAAATATAAAGAAGAGAAGAGAAGAGAGAGATGTTTTTTTTTAAAAAAAAAAAAAAAATTATTCTTTCTACTACTACTACTACTCCAACTCAAAACTGGTCTGCATGAATTGAATTCAATGAGAGCATGACAAACAAGACAAAGGGGGTCCAGGAACTGCAAATAATTGAATAGGGTTGTTGCCTATTCACTTCCCAACTCCCAAGGAAGCCAGGACAACGCTCAACCAATGAAAAAAATAATAAATAAATAAATAAACAAATAAATGAAAAAGAGAAGCCAAACGACAAAAGCAAAGGGAAGAGCATCCCCCTCTATAAAGTTTAGTGCTCTTCCTTTTGTTTGTTTTTTTTTTCTCGCTTTACTGCACTTTGATAAAGAACCTTTCTCAGGCTTTGGCATTATGGCACACACCAACTCATAACTCATAACCCATAACCCATAACCCATAACCCATACACGAGATTAATGTTTTACAACTTGAAGAAAAAGTTCTCAACAAAAGGAAACAGAAACAGAAACATCAGCACAGACTTGGATGCAGGAAATTTTAACAGATTAAATCTATTGTACAAGTGGAACAAGAGGGCATCAATACATCCAAGCCCCTGGCAATGACAAAGTGAAAAAGATACGAATAGACATTGATTGGAAGAAGAAGAGATGAACATTGAGACTAATCACATCAATAGAGAACTTAACACCAAGCTAATTGCATTGCCATCACACAAAAATACCGACTGTACATCTCCGGCCTACACTTTGTAAGGTTACGAACACAGTCGAGTTCTTAATACGAGTGATCGTCCATTGCACAAGAAAATACTTTTGGGTACTTTGTGTCATCACTGTCAAGCCGTTCGTCTGCGTCGGAGCTGCCATGTTCAGATAATCTTTCCCCTGAAGCCACTGATTCGAATGAAGGTATATTCTTAATTATAAGTCCATGATCACCAGGAAGGTCAGCTTGATTGTTCACCTAAAACACAATGTGATCAGTACTGAGTCAGAAGGGTAAATAAAAATACACATCCGCATCCTAACCTAAACCGAAAAAATATAGAGATGATGAAACAACATTAAACTCACATGGATGAAGGCAAGTTTTTCATTTTCTTTGCCAAAGACAGCTGGTAAAACGTTCATCAAATGCGGACTGGAAGTGATTGGTGTAGAAGCCATTAGCATCCGAAGAGTTTCCCTTGCACTCTTTTCCAATGCAGATTCAGAATTTAGGATAATGGGATTTACAACGTTTGGAAGCAAGGGTGGAATAGCCGAGGAAATCGCAGGTCCAGCACTGACAAGGTAACCTTGACCAGAGGAGCAAACATCAATGATTGGAATATGCACAATAGGATCAGAGATTAAAGGTGTAAAGGTTGGAATTTGTGGCGAAAGTGGTGTTGTAACAAGAACTGGTGCAGTGAATGGCAAGGGAAACAGCGACTCATTCAGAAGATTTGGAGGACCCATTGATACTGGCCTCTCGATGACCCCAGTGGACGATCTGGATGAAACCAAGGCCGGGCCTTCAACAGCTACCAATACTGAAGGGAAAGGTGGTAGAGGTTTAGATTCCAAGGTTGATGACAGACATGAAGTCACGAGGGTAGACCTCACTGGGGTTACACAGGGCGGACACCAGCAGTAATAAGGTGACAACTGGGCACCAGGAAAAACATCCCTGGGAATTGGGAGTTGAACTGATAAAGGACTTAAAGAGGCCAGAGGTAGGGATGGACATGGGATGCTAGATATGCAACATTTCACAGAATCACAGAGTTCTGTGAGCTTCTGATCAACAAAGTGGTCATTTGCAGGCAATGCATCAGTCATGTTAGAGGCAATATCTGAAGCTGCTGGTCGGCCATTGCCAGTCACAAAGCTAGAATTACCACCTCCACGCCGCCTGATCTTATCCCTCACCGAACTTCTGATTAAGGATGAGCTTCTGGGCGGTGCATCCTTGAATGTGCTTGATTTTGGACTGAGACTTCCTTGGTGAAGAGAATGTGCTTTTGTGGTATGAGAAACTCCAAGCCGAAAGCAAGATGACTTAGGAACAGGGGCTAATGCTTGGGGGTCACAGACAGATTCATGTTCGCTGGAAGTGCTCATTATTGAGCTAGTTGATGAAGCAGCTGAATTAGCTGCTTCTGCAATACCAGTTGATCCATGAAAATACGCCTGAAGATGTGTGGCAAAAGAAGCTAGACGTGACTCGGAGACACCAGAAAGATGTGCTAATGATGGCCTCCTTAACAACAAATCTTTCATCTGCCATGCAGAAGCAGAAAGAATGAAAATCCACAAGGAAAAGACATATATACTATATAAGTACAAAAAGAAGGCAGCATTATCACAATAGACTTGGAACTTTTCAAATAAAATATACAATCACAAACAATCTCATAAAAATGAACCCGAGACATAACCACCTGCAGTATACAAACCTGTGATGAGGTTCTAAAGGACTGTTCTAACATGTCTAAGACATTCAACAAACAAGCGAGACAAGCACTCAGATAATGAGGAGCATCATTGAAGTAAATCAACGCAATACCGAGGTAGAAAAAGTGAAAAAAAAAAAAAACATCACATTGAACAATTTCATATAAAACAAACCTTTGTAAGTAGCCGCATTCCTTCTGATTTTGACTTCTCAGAGCACCAGAAATACAAAGAGCCAGACCCTGGGAGGTTTATTAGAAATGACCGGCCAGACCTGTCTGCTGAAATTTCTTCAATAGCCACAGCTGGGCTCTCAGAAATGCTGCTCACTACAGCTAGTTTACTGATACAACCATCATCACCAAAAAATGATATGCACATGTTGGATGAAGGCAAGAGAGTCAGGTTAAGATGTCCCCTGTAGAAAGAAAAACGATAGACATAAAATGCCTCAGAAAAGCCTTCAAAATATAGAAAACAAGAAGAGCACTTGACTGGAAAAAAAAAACACAAACAAAATGAAACAAATTAAAACTCAAGAAGGTCATTGTCAATATTACTTTGCAGAGCAAAAACAGACTTGACACCATCAATAGCAATTCTAAGGGTTTCATAGTAATCATAAGAATGAACTGATCAATGTACTCTTAAAAAGACAAAAATGTACATGAAGTCTAGAGAAATGCTGAGATTAAGAGTACTTATGTTGGTTCGATTGGAAAGTTCCAAGGGTAAGTAGCCAGATTAAAATCACTGGTTTTGAGAATTTAACTCACAATTAGAATCCTAATCAGTGACCATAAAAAATAACCAGCCCAAATTCAGCCTGAAAGCAACAATATAGTTGTTGGCTGAAAACAAAATGAATTCACTATCTGGAAGCAGTAAGGATGCAATCAAAGTGATCCATCTTATTTTTCATCATAACATGCTTTCATTGTTATCAAGCAACATTTTGGAAGAGAAATATTACTATAGGCAAACACTATAAGTTCACATATTTTGTTTTTAAATAGACAATGCAGCAAAACAATAATACCAAATAAACACACTCTACCAACAAAATTATGGATATGAATGCTGATAATATCTATATAAGGGCCTAGAGAAGCAATAGAAAATGAAATCGATCCTTTTTTTTCTAACTGAAGTAGATTATACAGTGGCAGCATACAATACATATTCACTGATAATAGAAAACAAATGATTATAGACAAACACTTGTCAGGCCATGTTCCCAAAATGCTACTTATAATATGTTTCTACAAAGGGTGTGGTCAACCATAATTTGGCAGAGTAGAAGTTGGAAGGTGAAGAACAAATCCAACGCTTCTTCTCGTCACCTGAATAAAGCATATGATGTTTTTATTTAGATTTGCAGGCACATCACATCAATGAGGCATGCAATAATATTCTGCGTGCATGGATAAATCAAATTCATAATACACCCAGGTTAATTTTTCCAATGATAATGCAGTAGCGAAAAAGAGCTTTAGGACATCCAAAAGATTTGACATCATGCTACAAAACCATAAGGAACCCATCAAAATCACATAATAACAGCTTAAATTTATATCAAAGCAAAACAATATGAGCAATATAAAAAATTCGCAAGTAGCTAACCCAAGGCATGAAACCAGTACACTGTATTGGTATCCTTCAACAAAATACGGACATTAAAAATACTATAATCTGAAGACACAACATCTCACATGTTTGCTTCTAAATAGGATGTAACCTCTATCAATTAAACATTAGTCGTGATGAATTTGTCAGATTAATTTCCCAAGCTAATACTCTGTCCATTGGAGGTAGCAAGCATAGTGGGCCACTGGCCAATCTCAAAGAAGCATGCTGCATCAAATCACTCATCATAAAGACATAGAACCATCTGGTACAATAAATAGAAATAAAATAAAATAACTTCACCAAACAAAACTAAAGTGAATTATACAAAAGCCAATGAAACAAGTGGCAACTAAAGACAACTGTGTATATAATATAATTAATTCACTCCTTCCAATTGCTGTCTCATTAATTACATAACTAATAATGGTTCTGCTTGCATATGAGGACCAGGAGTTTCATAAAAACAAGCAGAGCAAATATCACAAGGATATCGGAGACTACCTTTCTTTCCCTCATATTCAGAGATCATAAGAGAACATCATTCAGCAACTTCACCTACAAATCAAAAGACATTTATTTGGAAAGATGCGCAGTATTGTTACTAATAGAAGTTGATACTAGGAAGCCTGTAATCTTCAGTAAGCAACTCACAGGGATGCACTTTTAATCAAGGTATATAGGGCACAAAGTTAACAATATTATGGTGCCCTTGGCAATAGTTGCAGACTATTCAAACAACCATTCAAATAGCTAATAACATCAGCGCATGTCCTAAGCACTTATAACTAATAGTATGTTTGTCACAAGGTCAACACAAAATGAAACTCAAATAAAGTTAAACACCGAGCAACAGAAATTAACATTTAACAAATATGAACAGAACAAATTTTCAGCTATAATACCAAGCCAATCACATTGAAAAGTATCAAACTGATTCCATAATTCAGTTTTCAAAATGTGCTAAGACCTAAGAAGGGAACACAACGACCAATCAAATGGTTAATGGAGAATGCAGTTAATTGCACCATCCTAGCTATGTGCCAATAAATACCAAATCTTTATGTCTAAAATCAACGGTGTCAATTTGGCAAGTTCATGTAGTTAACTATTTTCATAAAAACACAATCAAAATCATTAAGGTAAGGAACCAGTTGCAAGCAGTGAATGACTCAAAATATGTTCCTACTATGTTATATTAATCGAAACAAATGCAGAATGATATGAGATGAGTTCTAAAATTTAAAAGCTCATCCATTGACCCATTAATATGGTACAATAGTCATCAGCAGCCAAAAGTAAAAAAAGTATTTTAAGAAACGGTAGAATAAAATTAATAAAAAAAAAATCCTTGAGAAGTATGAACTTTTGAAATGAAGTTGTTTATGCCTGCCACTAGACAGAAATTATATTTTCTTCTAAATATTAGCAACACCAAACACAAAATAACAATAACAATAATTAAATCAGCAACAACAGCAACAACAAGAATCAAAAGAAACAATATTCTTTAATTCAGTAGCAATAGAAGATGACTTCAGTATGGGCATTCAGTAGTGGTCTTTAGTCTCATTCTCTTGTTATTAATTGGTGTTAGCTGAAAGTTCTTGATTCCATAACAAATATGTCTTAATGGAAATGTATTTATGAGATTACCATGGCCTAACTTAGAAGTGAAAATTAATGTTTTCTGCTTCATAAGGAGTAGTGTGAGCATAACCACTGATGTCCAAGAACAATAATGGTAGTGATCTATCAACTGCCCCAGTATAAACTGATGTGATAAGGAGCAAAGGAATATCCTACTAGAGAACATCACTTGTTGACTGTTCTTAAGAAAAGAAAAAAAAATTCCGCTCCATTTCATGTGTATCTATTCTTCTCCTCTGTCTATACCAAACATGTCTGATGAAAGAAGAATTTAATACAAAGTAGGTCTTCTATTTGTGTTTACACTGATTAATTATGATATAGAGATGCTTACTAATAGCTTAAAAAGATAAAAACAGAATTACTGCAACCAATCCAACAATTATATGCACAGGGATTCTCCTTAGAGACAAGCATGTAAACAATCATCCAAATGTACAAAATGGAAAATTAAAAACTAAAAATGAGACAAACAATTAGATGGAATGATGAGATGGAATGTATCTTTACTGGTTTATTTTCATCACATGGAAAAAAAGAAAAATGAAGGAAAATATTCATATAATATTGTAAAAATCGACTTGAACTACCTTATAGAAGTCGGACATAGATGGCTCCCTTGCTTCTTGATCTTTCCCACACGGATCGAAACCAAAGGAACGCAGAGACACCTCGCAAGCATCCCAATCTCCGATGCTTCAAAATGCTGCGCAAAAATCAAAAGTCAGAAGCAGAGAAATAAATAGGCACAAGGAGAAGACCAAGATGAGTGAAGAATAATTGCAAACCTGGCTTAGATGCGCCATGAGCTGGTACTCTGCAACGCCGCTTGAAACGTTGAGCTTCAGCATAGGATTCATCCTTTCATCAGCACGGCAAGCACCAAGAACCTGGGAATCCAAAGCTCGAAGCCACTGCAAAACCCCGTTCTCCAGATCCCCCCGATCAAGCAGCAGATCGGAATCCCCCTCGTTCTGAAGAGCATCTCTGAGCCTCAGGGTGAGAGAAGCCGGCAAACCTCTTCCATCCATCTCCCTGGATTCTTCGGAGGAATCACCACCCGAAGCCTGATCCACACGATCGGAGCCCTCATCGCCATCACTCAGACCATTTCTCTGACGAACCATCACAAATCCCTAGAAATTCGCTGAGAAATCGCACGAACCAATCCCGATCTAGAAACCCTAGGCTTCTCCGATGAAAGATTCTTTGTTTCGAGAGAAGTCGGGCGAACGATGTAGAGGGAGACGTCGTCCAATAAGCTTGCTCTGTCGGCGATGAAGAGAGCGAAAGCGGAGAACGAGATGGGATCGAGTGGGCTATTTATAGACGCTTCCCGGATTTGTTGTGATTTCTCCGCTTTTGTTTAATAAATTTTGGAGTCCGTTTCGTTTTCCTTGTATAGTTGTATGTGCTTCTAAATTATATCTTTTGTAACATAAATATCTCTTATTAAATTAGACTACATATGGTTTGCAAAAAAATAAAAATTGTAGGATAAGTCCAGAACTCTATTACAATTATTACAATAATCAATTACATGTGTGGTAAGATCTTCGTTCATGAGGCCCAAATATTTTGCTGTTGTCAGTGAATGCATAGATGAATCTTTACTTTTCACAAATACAAACGTTTTGGCATTAAATGGCCTGTATATGATTGGCTAGAAAGCATGAAAGCAAGAAGAAAATTAAGGTGGTTTCAATTTTGATCCATTGAGGAGCAAACCGGCAGCCTTGACAAGTTCTTCCTTGATCATGAATAAGACTGCGGCAGCTAATACACTTTGGACAATTTTAGTGTTCATTCCTTTGTAGAAGACGGAGATGCCCTCGTACCGGATCATCTTGGTGATGGCGTCAAAGGTTCCTGCACACCGATAATACGAGATTCGGTTAGAAATGATGGTAATGTGTCACACAAGATGATGTTCTTATTATTCAATAGACTTAAGTTTTTAAGAACAATAATTGTAGAAAGAGAGTCCCATACCTTTATAGTGATGTCGCTTGTCATCACCTGAAGATTGTTTTGCCTGAAGCCTTGACTGCAAAGGAAAAATATGAAGCCTAATATGAGTTTCAAAGCAACAGAACCATAGATCAGGTTGCAGAGTTCCACAAGTTTTAGATTGTCCACTGGAAACATAGAAAAGGCCAAATATGAACCTTCACAACAAGCAGGGGATATGTCACGACAGTTGCTCCGAGTTTTGCCATAGCTCCAAGAAGAAAAATCTGAAGTAGGGGAATGCATTTAGTAAAATAGCAACACACATACATGAAAGACTATAACATATGTAAGAGTTGAAGTAACAAAGGAAAAAAATTGAATCCCATGAACAAATACATTAACGAGCAGAAATCATATTTTTGAAGAGAAGAAAGAGGTATCTCAATCACTAACATAGTGATTCTGTTTAACAATGGAAAGCTTTTATTTTCCAACCAAAATGTCATGGAACTTGTAAGTCATCTAGAGGAGACATGACAATTTTTTTATCACACAATCAACCCCCATATGAATAATAAACCGAAATGCAAGCCAAAATCAGCATCATAATACTTGTTGGATAACTCTACAGTTTGCTTATCAGTAAGTCAACCAAAACGAATTCCAAAAAGAAAAGAAAAACTTAAATATACATGCTCAACAACATATCATAAAACTTGATTTTCATTTGTTGATATTCAAAGAAACAGAAGGGAAAAAGTACATAAGTGGGAAGAGAATGAAAATAAAACGACGCATCCAGAACAGAGATTGAATAACCCCAAGCACCTAAAGGGGCAAACTTGAAGATTATAAAATTTGTGCCAAAAGTTTACCTCAAGAGCAGTTACTCCATCAGCTCCCTTCCCACTCAATGCACGTTTCTTCTTTAACCTCTGCAAGAGAGTCTCATACAACATGAATTGGATGGATGGGTTGCTAACCTGCACAGCCAATGTTTGATTTACATTCTCATTCAATATGAACATAGAAATTTACTTCATACCAACCATAATAAGAGTAGGGATCACACCCTTCCAGAAACCAGTCAATCCGGCTTCCTCATATAATTCTCGAACCTGGACTATTATAACAAGTATTAGGTCAAAACTAGCTTCAGCTCACAATGCTGTAACAATGTTATAAATGACTCCACTACACCAACAATGAAACCCAAAGACTAAAAATAGAAACGGATAGTGGTACGATATATACCGCACGGCTAGTTCCATAAGGCGTGGGACTGTTTGCATTATCCGAAATGAATGGAAGTGCTTGTGTGGGTGGTCTTCTTTTGGTCTTGTGTGTCTGCAGAATGCGAAGGCATATCCAATGTAAACAAAGAGATGCTTTTCAGACTAACTACAAACAATCTCCAAAGATCAGCTAAAGAGAATAATCTCCATTCTCCCAAAACAAGCCTGGTCATTTGAAAGATACTGATTTTATACATAAACCACCAGAAGAACCCGCTGTGTACAAGATTCTTACCTGCATACGAGTTACTATAACCCAGATTGGGTTAGTCAGCAGCACATTCACACACCTGGACCATAAGACAATTGATTGAACCAAAACCATGAAGAAAAGCTAAAATGATACATTTTTGCATAGAGGCTGATACAAACAAAAGAGCTGCTTATAAATGCAGGATGGCCCATAAAAACTTTGCTGAGATAATAGAAGAATGGCTTTTCTAACTTCATTCAGATAAATAGTGATACCAACAATCCAATGCTAAATAAATCACCCGGATATTGCAGCGACAATGAGGGATTGGAACATTCCAACTGATCCATCCCCGTTTCCTTTTTTGAAACGTTTAAGAGCAGCACTTTCTGCTCTGTCCCTGAATATTTGGTAGAAATAATAATAAACACCCTGCATAACAAAGATGGCATATCAGAGAGACAGCCAAAAAGTAAAAAGGTTATATAACATTTAACAATTTCCACTAACAATGATGGTGAACAAAAACAACTGCAAAAGGACACAAATAAGAAAAGTTTCAGGAATCAAGGCATCATAACAATTTATATGTTCAACACTTAAGCTTAGGTCAACTGGTCAAGCAAAGAAGATGAGGCCAAAATTCTATCATAGAATATAAATAGAATATAAACCCTCAAGCAGGTATAAGATATATTCATGCAAACCAAATGGTTAAGAATTGTAGTACAGAAACTCATGAGAAAACTCTTATCACAAGCAAGTTTTAAGCTCACTCGTATCCCAGATCCCTAATGTAGAAATTTACATTACTCTCATCAGACACTCCTTCTGAGTCTAAACTATAATGTCAGACAAAACACTCAAATAACTAAATTTTCAATTCAAAGAATAAGCACAGAGACTCAGAACGTGTTTGAAATCCTAAACCCAATGAACAACAAAAAAAAACAAAAACAAAAACATAATCATCCGCGCTATCAGGAAATATCAAAATCAACACTAATTCCAATTCAACAAGGAGACAAAAAAAAGAGAAAAAGAGTATGGAAAGCATAAATATGTTCACCCACTGAAGAGGTGGCACACGGTACCAGGCCTGATAGGTTGAGCAAAAAGAGTAAAGGCATGAGAAAACAAACACCCTCCGCTCCAATTGGGAGACCATGGTGTTAGTTTCAGAAGGTTTTGCTCACCTGAGATGCAGCGGTGCCGATCAGCGACGGCCCTAACCCACCATACAAACGTTCCCACCCCTCGTGCTTGACGACCTTCACATCCATTGCATTCACAACAAAGTAAACAACAGCGATCACGAAATCAATCCAAAAATAACAAGAAGAAATGGCGGAGTCCGAGACCTGGTACATCTGTTTGATGGTGCCATCCTTGCTACCAGACTTCGAGGGATCACGATCGGTCTGCTGACGAGTATTGACCTGGATCCATCCAAGCGAAGACCATAGATCGGAACATTAGTGTATAAATCGAAGAGAATAAGCATCAAAACCCTAGAAAAACAGAGAGATGTGGTAGTAGGAATTACTGTTTGCAAAGGGTATGTGATGAGCTGGGCGATGATTCCTCCGCCTGCGCCGGCGACCCCGTTGATGAGAGCGTCCGACATCGCTCTCCGCCGACGGCGAGAGCGGAGGGGATCGAAGAGAGAGGACGGTGAAAAGGGATCTCAGAGCCCGGTGTGGTGTTCGTATGAAATGAGCGCGGCGGAAGTGGGAATGGAAGAGACGGCAAGAAAGAAAGAAAGACTCGAAAGTTGTTGGAAGTTGGAACTCAGACGCAACACGCCGGGAGATTAGTTATTTTTATTTTATTTATTTATTACTTTTTTTATGAAATATTTTTTTATTTATTTCATAAAAAAAATATTTATTTATTACTTATTTATTGGCTTTTTATTTTCAAAATATTAATATTTATTTATTTGAACTATACCTATTTGTAAACATAAAATGGAAGGGTTTTTTTTAATTAAAAAAATTGATATGTTGGATAAGTGAGGATAAAATAAAGATATTGGAAGAAAATATTTTAAATGACTTTCTTTTTTTGAGAAAAATTGTGATATGTGGGATGATATTTTTGAAATTATAAAAATAATTAAAAATGATATTAAATTAAACCATCACAATTAATAATTTAAAAACAAAGTGAACTGATGACTTTATTAAATAATGAGTAAATACGGAGACACATCAGTAGCTTAACAATTCCATAAATTTTATCACGTGGATGAGAAGGATTAACACACAGTCAATGAGAGCCCGTTATGTGCACCTAGCATAATATAAAAAATATAGCCTCACAATAGTAAATTTTCTACCATGCAATTCTTTTTAAGGGGGAGAATACTACTTCTTTCTCATTAGACCTATACTAGAATTTATCGAACAGTAAATATACAATTCTCTACAGAACTCGAGATCCACTAAACAATATGTAAAGAGTACTATATTCAATTGTTTGTATCCACAAGGAAATATATGTTCACTCTTTCCTAATTATTTTGAGTTGGTTTATAATAATTTCTATCCACGTTTAGTGAACCTAGATTAATTCTTATGTACTATCTTCCTTTGTGATCACTTGCTCTCTTTTATTTTAATCATTCCATCTCTCAAATATTTTCCCACTTCATGAATCATTATGATATTTATAAATAAATAAATAAAATAGAAATCTTTTAATTTATTTTTTTCTCACTTTTTTAATGGTGGGAATTAAGTTTTTTAGGTATTTTTTGGATTGGGCTCCATTTCCATTCAACAATCTAACTTAGGGCACACAAGGCCACGGCCCATTTCCACAAGGGCTGCGAGAATGCAAAGCTCCTTTATATATATTTTTTTAAAATGCTTTACAAAAAGCAACATAACAAGCTCAAATTTTTTTCGAGAAAAAATTTAATATTTTAATTCAATACTCATTGAGCTTTTTATTTACTAATCGGGGCTAATTTAAATGGTAGAGATTCAAATCAATTAAGCAATAAGGCTTTTAGTACCTCGCTTCTACTAATAAATCGGAGAGTCAAAGACCCATAAAAAAAATTATAATTTTCTAATTTACTTTATCCATAAGTTATATCGTAAGATTAGATATAAATTTTTAAACTTATTCAACAGAAAGATTAATCGTGTCTCTTTATATGTATACCACTATTTAAATATTCTTAATAAGAAAACCACAATTTATTTATTTTTTTATTTTTGTCTATCTTTCGGTCAACAAAATGTTAAAAATGTTTTTCTTCTTTTTATAAAAAATTTCACTTTTTCAAAGTTGGACTGGGCTTGGCTTCAACTAAAGCATGGATTGCATGTGTACTTGATAGTTGATACTAAGTTTTGTCTTAATAAAAGGACAAAATTAAACGTCCAAACTTTAACGAAGACCTTTGACTAAACTTTGAACAAAGTTGACAATTTTAACGCCAACTTCAAATAATAAAATAAAATATCAACAATATGTATTTTTTTTAAGGAAAAATAAATCAGATTCTTTAAAATTAAAATTCAATATGGTAGTCACATAGCCCTTCTTTTTCACAATAAAAATGATGATATCTTGTGAATATATATATATATATATATATATTAGATTTTGGCAAAATTTAAACTTTTTGAATTTATTTAAAAGCAAAAGAAAAGAGTGATAAACAATGAGATATTTATAACAAATATCTACTAGAGATGCTGATTGATATTTGACTTAATATTTAGCATATGATTGTAATTCATCTTATCTTGTCCACACAAATTGATGAAACATATTTTTTATCAATTCTATAAAAAACCTTTTACAAAATATATATATATAGAAAGAAAGAAAGAAATTGAACAAGTCATAAATTATATTTGATTGAATGATTTGAATTTGTTAATCTTACATTTAATTTTTTAAAATAATTAAAGAAAAAATAATATAACAATGAAGACTGTAAAACATGGTCAATAAAAAACATACAATATTTTTATTAGAGTATTGTTATACAATTTTGACCATGAAACACGTGAAATTAACAAATACATTGAAAAATAAGATGATAAAAATGAATGTCTTTTTCACAAAAGAAATAAAACGAGGCTTGAGCATTGAATACAGCACTTTAGAGATAAGAGTATTTATGTATGTGGTCACAATTTATAGCTTTCAAGTTTTAATACCTCCTTTTCTTCAATAAATAAATATTTTATCATTTTTATTATCCCAAAACAAAAAACAAAAAAACAAAAAAAACATTTATTAGAGCAGTATGAGCTTGACCAAATCAAACTTTTGGTGAAATGAACCAAGAATGTCACAATAAAAAAACAGGGGACCATCACAGAGTTACTATATCTCTGTCATTCTCACTCTGTTTTGTTTTGTCACAATTTCATTGCCATCAATGCTTTTAATTTCATCCATAACTTTAAAGAAAGAAACACTGTTAACATAGATCTCACATATTCACTTTCTCTCTTTCTCAAACAAACATACAAGCACAAACTACATAACACCTTGATGCTAAATAGTTCATGTTCACAGAGTATGTCTCATAGAAAGTTAGAAACAGAGTCGGTGCCACACTTTCTATTGATCAAATTAAGTAAAGATCAGATTCCTGCCACTTGTTCAGTGTCATCATACTCTTCTTGCAATGATTTTAGGTCCTACATAACCAAACATTTAAATCAATTTCCATTATTTTTCTATTTTTTTTTCCCTCTATAAACACTTGTGTTAGTGGCTCTTGGGTCCCCTGTTTTTCTGAAAACAATATTGCAACAGTAATAGATATTGATGAATGATGACCATATTGACTGACTGATGAAATCTTTGGCTTATGATTAGTAAATCAAAGTTTCACATGAAATTCATGTTTCATAAATTTGAAGACCCCACAAACAGTAAATATGATTATAATGGAGAGAAGAGAGGAAAAGAGGATGAATGAAGACATAATACTTGCAAATCTTTCACTATCTTTGAACTAACTAGCAATAGAAGCAAAAACAGTTGTTTATAACTCATTGTGCTATCTTTTCTTCCAACCAAGGGCCCTGTGACACGTTGCATTGCAAAGAGTGACAGTAAAAAAAGGAAGGTTGCTAGTGCTTTCAGTTCAGGCCCCTCTGAAATTAATGAAAACAAATAAAACAAATGAAAAAAAAAAAAAATTTAAGTGGTTGGCTTGATTTGATAAAGGAAAAGAGAAGGAAAAAGGCATGGCATTTAAGATAAGTCAAGGTTGGTCTGTTTATTGAGAGCAAGTGGGGATGAGATTCCATGAATATGGTCTAAATGGTTAAAGACATGCATGTTGTTAAACCATATCTTTGTCAATATAATGTTTTGGTTTTGGGTGGGGGAGTACTCTGTTTTTGTTGCTTCTTATTTGCACAGCAGAAACAGATAGCATGTTATGTTCATTCATGGACTCCAAAAAGATCCAAATATGTATTGATGCATTGCTTCACGTGTCTGTTAGATTACTGTCTTGTATGTATTTTGATTTTGCGGCTCTTCTGTCATGTCAAACTTAAACACTTAGACAGATAGATAAATAGATGCATGAATATCTATATACATCAAACAACCAAACCAAACCATGCATGCATGTATATACCATGACTATCTACACACACACACACACACACACCAAAGTACCAAAATAAACAGGGTATTTGATCTATGTCAGTATATACAGAGACAAGTGTTTGTACGTATTCCAACAATTTAGAAGCAAATAATCTTTCAAGATACAACCATCTGGTTGGTATAACAGTTCTCTCCACCATTATTTGGATTCTGGAAAAAAAAAAGAAGAAGTTAATAATTAATAATAAAAAAAATTCAACACAATTTTTTTGGCTGCTCATGAGTCAAATCAAAGTTCAGAGGTGAAACAAGTGCATGAATGAAGAGAAAGAGCAATAATTTTAAATCAATTGAAAGACAAAAATATAGAGTCCTTACCGTCTGAAACTCGTTATTGTGTTTGAAGTCAAGTGCAAAACTATTGATTAGACACATAATTCCTTATAAAATTAGAATAAAACACATACGCACACAATTTTTTTCAACAATGAATTAAATAACATATAATGACTTGTTAATATATTGACACCAAATGTCTAATTAGAGTGTTGTTATCATACAAAATGACAAGTTTAAACTTTAACTCATACTAATTGAGATGCATTGGAGTACATATGCCAAACAACCTTCGGGTCTATTGGTACACGGGTCACCGACACATTTTTGGGAATTGTGAATAGTAGTTGTGTATGGGTGGTTCCAGCGCCCACGTGAGCGCGACCCCATCCCTACTTGTTTCACTGAAACTTATGCACGTCTCTGGGTCTCTAGTGGGTTCGCCCCGCTCCTCTTCCCAAAAAAAAAACATGATTTGTCTATTTTGTACATAAAACAAATAAACAAACAAACAAAAATCAAATAAGAACATTAACAACAATGCTCCATTAATCTTTTTACGAAATGTGAGTAAGCCATGTGTCAAGACTAATATACACAGATGTGAAGTTACTTTCTCAATAAATTTATACCTTCACTTTATATGAATTGAGGTTTGAATCCCAACAACAATACTCCATTAATTTTTTTAACGAAATGTGGATAAACGACACATCAAGAGTTTGCACAGACATAAAATTACCCTTTCAATAAATCTATACCTTCATTCAACATGAACTGAAATTTGAACAAATTTATTTTTTCGACATAATAGAAATATATTAGACATAAGAACTATTGCCAATAAACAAAGAGTCCACACTTCAAGAGTCTACATAGATATAAAATTACTTTTCAATAAATCTATTCTTTCATCTTACATTAACTAAAATTTGAAACTGTACTAAAATTTGAAACTGTTTGTTTTTTGAAAAGAATAAAAATATATTAGACATAACAACCAATGCCAATAAACGAAGAGTTAGTTGGCAATGCTACATTTATTTCTCTAGGTCCAATATAATTAAGAGTAGTTACATGAATGTAATAAAAAGACAAAAATGTCTATAAAGGATACTTAAGTCCTGTCCCTATCCAGCCATTACACTGCATGCAAACATCCAAAACATACGTTGTGTGCAGTGTGCCAACTTCCCCTTCACCCTCTTCCCCTCCCCTCCTCACACACACACACACACACACACACACAGAAGACTAAGTTAAATGTATCTGATCTTCATCCCCTCTTAATACCTACCAGCCTTGCATCCTATAATTCCCACCTATATATAATATATAATACATTATATTTAAACCAACATATCAATCCCTCTTCATTAATCTAAAATGTCGGCACTGAAAGAGTAGTATTAGATAGAGAAAATTAAGACTGGAATTGCCTACATTCAGACCACCATACACTCATTTTCTTAATTTTAATCAATTAAAAACCATCACTTGTATCATTGACTTATCATTATTTATATATCTCTTAATACTAAATAGCCGGCCACCACCTGCCTTAAACTAAGTAAAAATATTTTGCCAGCCTTTTATTTATTTATTTTTTGGCTGTTAGTTCATGCATGAAAAAAGAAATACTAAATCATTATTATTTTATAATTTTTTTTCATCTATAAAACCCTTCCCCAACCCTTCACCAAAGTTCACACAAACCCAAACAAACAAAGAAACCAAATAAACCAAAGAAACCAAACAATGAGAGAGATGTCATCTTCTTCTCCTCCTCCTCCTCCTCCTTCCTCTTGTGTCACTTTGCTATCCAAAACCAGAGTTTATCCTGAGAAAAGCTCAACAATGGAGGATCTCAAGCTCTCTGTCTCTGATCTCCCAATGTTATCTTGCCATTATATCCAAAAAGGCTTGATTTTTTCTCAACCACCAATTCCAATTCCTTTGCTTTTACCTCTTCTCACTCAATCTCTTGCAAAAGCTCTCACCTTTTTCCCCGCTCTCGCCGGCCGGTTAACTACCGGCGCCGACCACCGTATCTTCATCACCTGCAACGACGCCGGCGTCGACTTCATCCATGCCATAGCTCCCACTCTTGTCACCAGTGATGTTCTCCCATTCTCCTTCTCCGACGTACCTAAACATTTCAAACAATTCTTCACTCTAGACTACACTTTAAGCTATTCCGGCCACTTCCAGCCACTCTCCGGCTTCCAACTCACCGAACTCGCCGACGGCGCCATCTTCATCGGCGCCACCGTCAACCACGCCATCGTCGACGGAACTTCGTTCTGGAACTTCTTCAATGCATGGGCAGAGCTCTGCCGCACTGGCGGTTCTCTCATCGTCTCTAACCCACCGGACTTTCGCCGGACTTACTTCCCAGACTCCCAAGCCGTTCTCCAGTTCCCAGACTCCTCCGGCCCCAAGATCACATTCTCCGTTGACGATCCCATTCGTGAACGCATCTTCCATTTCTCCAGAGAATCCATAACCAAACTCAAAGCCAAAACAAACTCTAAACTCATCACCACCACCACCGCCACCACCACCACCACCGCCACTGCTACCCCAACCGCCACCGCCAACCATTCTCCGTTGGCTGAAATGTTTGGAAAACAAGTGCATGATAAGAAGAAGACAGAAGACCAAATCTCATCATTCCAATCACTGTGCGCTTTACTCTGGATATCAGTGACGCGTGCGCGTGCGCGCACAAAGAGACTGAGCGAAGAGACGTCGAGCACGACGTTCCGCATGGCGGTGAACTGCAGGCATAGGTTGGTGCCCACGGTGTCGCCGTACTACTTCGGCAATGCGATACAGAGCATACCAACGTCGGCGACGGTCAAAGACGTGGTTTCAAACGGGATCAAGTGGGTGGCCGGGCAGCTACACAAGAACGTGCAGGCTTACAACGATGAGAGAGTGAGGAAAGGAGTGGCGGAGTGGGAGATGGCGCCGAGGTGCTTCCCGTTGGGGAATCCCGACGGCGGAGGGATAACAATGGGGAGCTCGCCGAGGTTTCCGATGTATGACAATGACTTTGGGTGGGGGAAGCCATTGGCAGTGAGAAGTGGAAAAGCTAACAAATTTGATGGCAAGATATCAGCTTTTCCGGCGAGGGATGGTGATGGGAGTGTGGATTTGGAGGTGTGCTTGTCGCCGGAGACGATGGCCGGAATCTTGGAAGACGATGAGTTCATGCAGTATGTGTCTTTTCAGGACTTAATTTGCATGTAAAACAAAAGACATTATTATGATGAACAGGAAGGAAGGAATAAAAATTTGTTTTTGATTTTAATCTGAACTTTAATTTTTCTCTCTCTTTGTTTTTTTTTTTTAATTATTATTATTATTATTTAAATTAAAGTTGATTTGATGATATGGTTTGTGAACTGTGACCATTCTTTTTTATGGGTGAGAGAATTTGATCTTGGTGACCATTAATTCTTTCTTTTTGTTTTGACTGATTGATTCATTATTCTTTGTGCCTTTGAGTTTGTGGAATGAAGAATATGAATGTATATATATCTTTTGATTCTTTGTTTAAATTATTATACTTGTTCTTTTTTTATTGGTGTGTGTTTGGTTAAAGAGATAAATGCAGAAATAATTTATTTTTACAAATTTCTAAATAGGTAGCGAGATAAAGTTTTTATCTTGTTTTTTTCTTGTGTTAGTGGTGGAAAGACTTTTTTGCGAAGTAATAATTGATATTTCAGCCATTTCATTCATGTGTTTGTTTTAGAACATGAAAACTATTTGTCAACTCCTTATAAAAGTGGTAATCATTGATATTGTTTTCTTTTAGGAAAACATCACATCTTCTACTAGTTCATATATATATATATATAGATATATAGATATATATATATCTACATATCATACATGAATAGTAATAAAAAGAAAAGCATTGTTAAGCTATAATAATGTTAGAAATATAGAGAGGAACACATGGGCGGTGATGGGCAAAGGAAGAGTCATAAGGTGGCGAGGTGGTGAGCACGCGGAGCACGAGTGCGCTCAGTGATTCAAATCCAAATCTTAGGCCACAACCCACAAACAAATGAATGGCACGCCATCCCACAATTAATGTTTACTCTAATCATCACTCAATCTCAAAGTCTCAATCACACACACTTCCATCATCTTCAACACTCTGTTCAACCTCCATTCAGGACTTCATCTTCATCTTCATGGAGAGAAGAAAACAAAGAGTTTGTTCACTGGTTTTCATGGTTTTACTCATAATAATCCCTTGTCTTTGTCTTCTGATTCTACTCAGTTTAAGCCTTCCAGAAATAGCACCAGAAGAGAAGAGCATCAATGGTTTATACAGGAAAGTGATGGCTGGAACTGGGAGGAAGAGAGCAGTAAGTAGTGAAGTGAGTTTGGGCATGTTGGGAGAGATGATGGTTTCTATGTTGCCCAGTGATCTTGCTTTCACTGTGTTTGTCCCATCAGAAGCAGCCTTGGAGAGTATTCTCAAACTCAGAACTAGTGAAAGTTTAACCAAAGAGAAGATCAACAACACTTATGCTCTTCTTTCGAGAGTCATGGCTTTCTCTGCTGTTCCTCAACACTTGCCCTCTGCTTCTTTGCCTTTCAATGGAGAAATCTCATTTGATTCAGTGTCTGGGTTTAGACTTCATGTTTGGAGATCTCTTGATAAGACTCTGCTTGTTAACAATGTCAATTCTGAAAGAGTGGATCTCAGTAAGGATGAGATCATTGTACATGTTATTTCTGGTGTTCTCATGGATGTTGAGTTTGAGCAATCATTAGAATGAATGAATGAATGAACAGACTCACAACATTGATTCAAACTTGTTTTGTATTGAATATGAAATTCTGAACAAGATTGATCAGGTGTATGTGATCGCTGGTGACCGAAAAATTCTCCTGGCTAACCATTGGATGGGCCTAAGTAGTTGTGCTCTCTTTTTCCTCCAGAACCAGATAGCTGCATTGTATTGCTCATTTCGTATTTTTCGTGTGGCGGCATGCCAATCATACTTCTCCATCTCTTCTCGAGCAGCCCTGCCCATGGCTAGTCTGACTTCGTCGTTTGACAGCAGTTGTTCGAGCTTGCTCACACAATCGTCAAGGTCACCGGGAGTGTAGAGGATGCTGGTTTTGCCTTCTTGCTCCTCTGGAATGATGTCGGGTATCCCTCCAGCACGAGCAGCCACAACCGGAACACCAGATGCCATGGCCTCCAATACAACAAGTCCTAGAGTTTCGGATTCAGATGGCATTAGGAATATATCACCACTGGCATATGCCTGAGATAGCTCTTCGCCTAGAAGCATGCCCGTGAACACTGCTGGCATTCCCGCGAATATCTTCTCCAGCTCATTTCTGTGATGTTAGTGAAAATTGTATTTATATCGAAAAAGAATACTGAGCATTAGTTTCGGAGTGATTAATCAATAGAATAACTTGACTTGCCTATATGGTCCATCTCCTATGAATGCAATCCTTACTCCAGGCAGTCTATCCATAACCCTGGTAAGAAGCACATTACAATTGTCGACAGCAGGAAGGATGTGTGATTCAACTCATTGTACAATTCATGTATATTTTTAGACATGATGTATCAATATTTGAAAAATAACACATCAACAAACTGATTAAGCAGAACACACGAGTTGCTCGTAATTGATAAAATTAAGAACTAACCTTTTGAGGAAATCTAAGCTCTTCTCTACTCCCAGACGACCAACATGAATCAATAGTGGTTTTTCAGTTTCACCAGCACTGATGAGCAAACAAAGCTTTTACTTGACATGCAGACATATGCGTGGATACTTTGTGGGTGCATATATTTGGATTTTTTCTAGTTTCGATGAGCAGGGGCAGGAGCTACCTTAGCCTTTCACGCATTTCGTGACTCCGATATTGTGGATGGAAGCTTTCAGAGTCAACGCCCTTGTTCCACAGGCGTATTTTGTTTGCTGGAGATCAATAACACATTAACAACAAGAGCAGCACAAAATGATCTTTCGCTTGAACATGAAAATGAATTTACCTGCTGTGACACGAGCAGCTAGAAGATCCCTGCTGATGGCTGCCGAAGGGACTAGTGTAAGATCAGCAGCTCTATGAAGGAATTCTGGACGGTGAAAAGAGACAAGTTAACCATTCATATAAGTGACAGTGATCATTAATTGAATCAAGAAGAAACACATAGTACATACTTATGATCATCCACATAGGCTTCACCAACCAACTAAAGGTATATCTCGGAATGTAACTGAGCACAAGCACAAGAAAGTGTACGCAATTCAAGATTCTGGTAAAACTCCAAAAATCATGTATAAGAATTGCACTAAATCCTAAACCTTAATTTTCAACATTGCTAGACAGATTAAATTTTGTACCAATCTCCACTTGTTTTGGACTTCGATTATCATTCATGAACTAAAACAACTACATGTATTTGCTCATTGAAGTCAAGCATTCAACTCAAGCGCATTTGCTTGTTTTAATTATAATATCCATCAGTGGCTGAGAATTAAGAATCATCAAAATACAGTCAAATATGAGATGATGACATGATCAGCACTTACATGGGAACATGAGTGTGATACGACATTACTAGAGGTACGCAAAGCAACTTGGCAATTATTAGAGCACCAAAAACCTGGAATGTTTCAACAAGGTTAACCATACAATGCAACACAACATGATATTTATTAATCAGTTTTTATAGACATAATTACCATAATTCCAGGTGAAGAAGCATGTATTATATCTGGCTTGAACCTGGCAATTTCTGAAATAATTCGAGGGCTAAGGGCTAGTGACAATGGGACCTTTTTATACCATGGGCAGGGAAAGCTAGAAAGAAAAGAAAAAGAATATTAGTGAAGATAAAAGGAAGCAATGGAAATACTCAAGTTTAAGTTTAACAAATGAGATTTACCACAAATAGATTTTCATAATCAAGTTTATTGGAACTTCCACAAATAATTAAATGAGATTTATTACACAAGTACTTCCCCAATCTAACTTATCAGAAGCTAATAGTGATGGTAGTGAGCCTCCATCAGCTGGAAAAGGTCTCATGAATAATGTCTATCAATTCAGGAAATCCTCTTCAACAATGCCTCCTTATAAAGCTTGCATACTTAAATGAGCTTCTCAAGAAATACCTTTATCTCCAACAGTGTGTATACAATGAAGTCTCTAAATCATTACATGTGGAGTTAATTTTGTCCCCAACTGTGCATCTATGTTAAAAGTTTTTCTACCAAGGTGCTCATATATACTTCTAAGTGCATCAAGTATCAGTAGTTCTTGCATCAATGCAATAATATCTTCAAGGTCCTAAGTAAAAGAAAGAAACTAGAACATGAACAGAAATTGTCCTGACTGACCAAGTATCAGTAGTTCTTGCATCAATGCAATAATATCTTCAAGGTCCTAAGTAAAACAAAAGCCAGAACATGAACAGAAATCATCCTGACTGACCTCCATGAGCCAATTAATTTTGCTCCATAGAACTCTTGAGGCACTCCTTCGTGGGTTGTAACAACAATGACCTGCAGCAGGAGCCCATTTTTTTTCTTCTTAAATCGAATGGATTTAAAGGTTCTATTGAAATAAATTGCAACTTATTTTGATGCAAAACAAGGGCTCATTGTCTCCCATTAGGTACACATTCTGATTACATAGTCTTAGAAAGCAAGTAAACACAAAATATATAGCCAGAAGGAATTCAAACAATGAATTCAGTAGTTACAATTTATACTGTTTTTGTTTGAAAGGCAGGAGTACCTCATCTCCCATTTCCCTGAGATTCTTGATGAAATGCTGAAATCTGTTCTTATAACCAGAAACATATCTGCCAAAAATTGAAAAATAAAAAATAAAAAAAATCAATATTGCCCAATCAAAAGATAGCAAATACAAACTGATGAGAACATCAAAGTCATCATCTGCAAATAGTAATAGAGACATTTTCAAGACTAATGGCTTGCCAAATAATAAAAGTTCATATACCAAGACTAAAAAGCCACAAATCAATGCAAACAAAAAGGGCCTCTTTTTTTTCTCAGATTAGCAAATACAAACTAATGAGGACATCAAATACATCATTTACGAGTATCAAAAGAGACATTCAGGACTAACAAATAAATCAAAACTAAAACCACTAATCAATGCAAACAAAAGTTAAAAAAAAAACCAAAACTTCAAACTTTGAACAATGAAACAGAAACTAAGAAGCTCACGCGAAGGGGGAAGGCTCAACAAAGAGAGCAATGCGGCGGGGCTTAGAGTTCAGCTCGGCATCATCCAACAGCGGAGGCATCTCCTCTTCTTCATTCACCTCCCCACTGATCATCGTATTGCTCGCAAGGAGCTCTCTTTGCTTCAATGGATGCCTTGAAAGCAACGGCAAGGACCTTCTGGGAACGAAGGAAAGAGAAGAACAAAGGGAATAAGAGCAAGAACAAGGGTAAGGACGAGGAGGAGGAGGAGGATGAGGAGAGAAAGGAGAGAGATTTATGGAGAAGGAGATGGAATTCATGGTGGAGTTAGTGATTGATAGCATCAAAGATATGCGTAGTAGAATTCAAGCTTTTCAAAAGACGGCCCTTTGAACTGTCAATGGAATCCCATTCTTTTCAGATGGGTATATACTTTGGCATTTCTAATTTTTTTTTTTCTCATTAATTAATTAATTAATTTATTAATTTATATACTCATTCCGTTTATTTTTATCGGTCACAAATCCATGTTTTTTATCTGTTATTTTATAACATAAAAAAATATTTATTATATTTTTTTTTAAATTACTCTTAACACTCTATTCAACTCTCTTGTAAAAATTAAATATGAAAGAAAAATGTGAAGATATAAATTAGGGATAATTTTAAAAAAATAACTAATTTTTTATAAAATGTTGTGAAATAATTAAGTTTCTATATAACATTCAGGTAATATATTTACCTACTTCACACTCATTAAAAAAATCGGTTAAAGTTAGTTAATAATCTGAATTTTATAAAAAAATTCATTACTTTTTAAAACTATCTCTATTTATATGATTTAATGTTTAGTCGATTGTAATTTACTGAAAATTATATAAATATATTAAATTAAAAAATAAATTTAAAAAATTATTGAATATAATACAAAATTTCTAATGTGACAAATAAAAAGGAATAAAGAAGAGCTCTAAAATATAACAAATAAAAAAAACTGAGAGAGTATTTTATAATTTTTTTCAAAATATTAAAACGAAAAAGGTCAAAAATTAAAGTGACATTGCTCAAAGACACACAAAGCATATTGTATATGTCCATAAGAATTTCAAATATCCAAAAACATAAAAGTCTTCAAATGATGATTTGAGGTCATGCTTTGGAAGACTAAAGATATTTCTTTGTGGTAGCGGAAATGAAAGATACCGGCTTTCGGTGGGAACCAGTGGTCGGAAAAAATCTAGAAAAATAAAAAAAATTGCAAAAGTCGCTATTTCTACACATATATTAAAAAAAAATATAAAATATAGGGTAGAATCATCCGAATGACTTTCATTCTACAATAATAATTTTAAAATAACACTGGTAGTTAAAGAGTAATTCACCATAAAATATATATATAAAATACTGTACCTTAGAACTTAGTACTATTTATTTGACGGTGCTTTTTGCATTTGTAAAAAAAAAAAACTAAAATTATGTGTAATTATCGTATCTTTACACCTAACAAAAATACTCTAGAGATAATCTTCAAAATGTTGGTTTAAGGAAAAAGGCAAAACAAAGTTTTTTTTTTTCCTAAAATAATCTCAACTTTTCAAGGTCCACATGAAAGAAAAACTATACTAGGCATATATATATATATATATATATATATATATAGCTAGTTTCAGATTTTTTGTGGAAGGTTACTCATGCAAAAATCTTATGTAAAAGTTCAATAAAATAATACCATGGTTTCTTGGATTAAGTAGCCATAATTTCTAGAAAATTTAAAATCTTATCAATCAACCTTAACACATAATTTTTATCATGTTAAAAAATAATAACAATAAAAGTTCCATGCAAGTATACCACATTCACACACCACATCAATCAAACAGTCACTTGTTGTAGCAGAAGACTTGGGTGAACTTTTCGTATTGATGAAAACAAAAGACAATCTGAAATTGTATTCTCATTTAGAGAATTTCAAATTAAAAAAAAAAAATTAAATTCAAACAAGTTCAGCAAAACTTGATGACAAATATCAGAACATTCAATCATGCTTTCTATACCGAAGGATCTAGACTCCAAGATAATCAACAGGACCTGGAACGGCAACATGAGGTTTTCCAACCTTCACGCGAATGGCAGATATCTGTGGAATCTTGAGCAGAGTAGTGTTTGCAATCAGATGAGCCACTGATTCCAAAAGATTCTGTGAAGAGCCTTCCACAATTTCTTTAACAATCCTGTGCCGAGAAGAGATAATTCCAGTTATATAACCTTCTAATGAACATAATTGAATTGAATCACATTTTGCAAGGTTATAAAACATGGTGTCTCTGATAAAAAAGAACATGCTTATCTCTTGGTTCCCCACAGCTGCCGATAGGCACCAGCATCATCTAAATGAAGCTTCACAGAAAATCAAGTGCTCACTCAACTTCCTTAGCGCTAGAGAATCTACCTCTGCTGGCGATCATGACACTGGTGCTGCTCTGGAGTAGGTGTTCCTGTTGTTTGTCTAAGCAGGCCTGAGATGTCTGTTGACACCTCTTGTCTCCTTAGTTCCTCTTTTTTCCTGTTTGTTTTCTTCTTCTTCTTCTTCCTCCCTCACCCCTGGTGAGAGTTGACTTTCCTATTGTACCATGCTTTTCTTTTGTACTGTTGTTTTTCTTTAATAAATTTGTGGTTTATCCACTTTTATCAAAAAAAATAAAAAAATAAAAAAAATAATGAGCTTGCAACTTATGCACATTGCTCATGTCGAAGAACAATATTAAATGTTTCAGTATGATTCTATCAGTAGGTGAACTTACCTGGTTTTTCCATCTAATAGTTGAATTGTTTATGTACTTGAAATAAGGTCGATTGCCGGTTTGCATTTAGAATCTTAGATCACCTTTGGCCTGAACTAGACTGTTACTAGTTGTACAATAAATTCGAAAGAACAGAAATTTGAACAAGAAAAAGGTCATCATCTGCATACAAATTGTTTCATATGATTAAAGATTCTGAAGATGCATGGAGAAACAAGGCTAAGACCAAATCAAAGACAGGATGAAAAATGAATTATATATATTTGTAACTTGTAAGGCAACAGAGGAAGGCCAATCCTTCCAAGATAAACAAGCAAAAACTGCGACTTTCATTCATAACCTTAATTTCAGCATTACATTTCTATAAGTTTTACACTTTTTCAGTAAGCACTAGAAAAATATTGGATCAAAAGGTTTCAAAGACTCACATTTACTAGAGATAAATAAAACAAAAATTTGTGATTAAACAAGAGAAAATGTAACTTCTTCTATCATGTTAAGCAAATTCAAGTCTGTAAAAATTTAATTTTCATAAAGGCAACAACAACACGTAGTATCTTAGCATACTCATGGAGATCAACTGTCATAACCTTTTAAATCTTTATTTTTTATTTTGTTTTTTTAATTACAACCACTAATAAAAAAAAAGTAAGAATTTTATGTATCCTCTTATTCAAATTCAATGACTTGCATCACTAAACATGTTGTTGTTGTTATTATTATTATCATTATTATTATTTTTAAATCATGTGTAAATTTAAGTAATTAAAAGTATAATCAAAAGTAGCCTAACATTTACCTAATAAACAATTACTACAAGTGAATCTAGGCCCAGAATAAAAATAAATAAAAAAAAAGAAAAAAGAAAAAAGCGAAAATGATATTAACTTGTGAGAGGTGTCATTCGTTGATGTTATTTTGTAGTCCCATGTTTTCAAAGGTTAAAAGTTGCAAACAATAAAAATTTATTTTAATACATTTCAAATACAAATTAACTCGAATCAATAAAACCCGAAAAGATAAAATAAAATTGCTAAGATCATAACAATTATGTATAATTACAAAAAATAATCAATATCTAATTATCCTATAATATAATTAATTTGGTGGTCACTGCGGAAAGCTTTACAGATATCATCAATGAACTCGTAACTCTAAACCCTTATCGCTACATAGGAAAATAACATGAACCTCTAATGTTTGTCTCATTAGTTTGGATTGATTTGCATAAATGGGACAATGAAATATTCGCATATACTTGGTAGGCAAACCACAAGGCCATGAGAACTCTTTTTGAGAGGCTAGTTCTATCAATGAGGATCACGTTCAACTGTTATTTATTCTTATCTTTTATAACATGGATAGTGGAACTTGTGTTTCATCCTTAGTGAAGGGGACAGTGTACAGCTGAACTAGGCTGTATTTAAAAGCCCCAAAAAATATTTATTTAAAAAATAAGAAAAATTGCATGAAATGGCACTATGGTGGACACCTCCGCCACATCGGAGTTATTATATTGTCTATTTCCAAGAGCATGTTTTGGTTGTTTTTTTAAAGCCTGAAAGTGGTTTTTTATAAAATTAAGCACTTCTAGGTTTTAAAAATTATGTTTGTATTAATTTTTAAACAAAAGTTGAAGCTGTAAAAAAAAGTTAAAATACAGTTTTTTTTTCATAAGCTACTCAACAGGTGCTTTTGAGAAAAGCACTTCTGAAAAGTTGTTTTGTGGGTTGTAAAATTACTAACTTAACCTTATGCTTTTCTAAAGTTTCTCCGTTCTTCAGCCCTAATAATACATTAAATTATAATAATAATACCAATAATAATAATGATAATTAATAATAATTATTATTATTGTAATAATCATTATTATAATCATAATACATTAAGTTATAATTATTATTATTATTATTATTATTATTATTATTGTAACTGTAATAACAATAATATTAATAAATAAATAAATAATAATAATAATACATTAAGTTATTATTATTATTATTATTATTATTATTAATGTTTTCATTATAATTATTAATAGTAATAGTAACTCAATAAAAACTCAATGAATACCTACTTTAGTAATTTGTCATTTCTAAAAATCAGTTTAAAAAGCCACATCCAAATAACTTCACACATATAAACTAATAAAAGTGATTTTGCATTATTTTACTCAAACATAAAATACTTAAAAACACTTAAGTTATTCTTAAAAGTGCTTAAAAAAAAATCATGATAACCATGTTTGGTTGGAAAACTCGTATTACATAGTAATCAACTTGGTAATGTTTTAAATTTTCTAAAATACCATTGTGTCTACCATTTTATTCAAATTTAAATTTAAAATAAAATAAAATTTTCGATAAAAAAAATTAAATTTTCAAAGTTAAACATATTCCCAAAATAATGTTATTTAAATTTAAATTTTTCTATTCAAAAAATAAGTATGAAAATTATTATTTTTAAACAAAGGGCATATTTGTTTAAAAATGTTTCAGATTATCACCCACTTAATAATCCAACATAGTCACTTATTTTTTGTGGTAATGAGATTATCAAATTTTTTAGTAATCTTCCAAAGTTAGTAATCTGTGATTACCAACAATATTATCATCACTATCAATCCAAACGTGGTACATAACATACAATAATATTTTCACATTACCGCGAACCAAACGCCCATTTAAGTTATTTTTAAAAGTACTTAAAAAAAAACTTAAAAACACTTATTTTACTCTTAAAAAGTACTTTTAAAAACCTTCTGCAAACAAGCCCTCCTTACGCTGTATATCTCCTCCTCTTCCGAAGGAGTTCTAGGGTTTCTGATCCCCTATTCGGCGATCCATCGCTCAATTGATCGAGGGTTTTCCTAGTTTTTTCGGAGTCATGGCGACGCAGCAAGCGCCGGTGATGGATCCTGCGTTGCTGGACGATATCATCAATCGGTTGCTCGAGGTGCGCACGGCCCGACCTGGGAAGCAGGTGCAGCTCTCGGAAGCGGAGATCCGGCAGCTCTGCGTCGTTTCTCGCGAAATCTTTATCAGTCAACCCAATCTCCTCGAGCTTGAAGCCCCCATTAAGATCTGCGGTCAGTTTCCTTGTTTTCTACCCATCGTTTGTCTATTTGATTGATCCAGTTGGGTGTTTGATTCTTGTAATTGTTCTCGCCGTGCCTTATCTTCATTTTCTTTGTTTGATTTCCTGCAAAAAAAAAACAAAAAAACAAAAAAAAACTTTAATTTTCTCTTTTATTTTTTCTTTTTGTTCGTGATGCTAATTTGGGTGGGAGAGCTCGTGAGAGTGATCACTTGAGAAGGGATGACACCTAATCATATCAAAAGGATGGATTTTCTGGTTAAAGTTTGATCTTTTATTTGAACTGTCTTTCCACTGGGAAGAAGATGGTGAGATGAATTTGGTGAAATTGTCTGATGTTCTTTAGTGTATTGCAGTACACTTTTATTTTTTCGGTTTGAAGGTGTATTTGATTTGATATGACTTGGATGCTATAATTGTTGGCAAAGCTGCAAAGTTCTGCTTATAAAATCCAATGTAATTAATATTGCTTATATGCTTGTTTGATTTTCTATTGCTTTTGTTCTTACTGTGTGTACATGGGCTGTTCACTATCCATACGTGTCAGGAAAACTGAGTGTTTGTTATCTGATTTGAAAATAAGAGATATTTTATCAAATGTCTGTCAGTTCTCATATTTAGATAATAGCACAAATGCATCAGACATGATTTTGTTTTTGAAGAACCATCATCATTTCCCATAGTGCTCCGAGCCTTGAAAGTCCACAAGGTTTGCTTGCTATGAATTCTTATTGCACGAAGTTGTTAATAGTACTGCAATTTTATGTCCATTAGAATAATTAATGGTGCTGCATTCTTCATCTTCATTAGGTTTTCGTTTCATTTTACTCTTTGATTTTTGGTGGATTCTTTTGTTGGGGGAGGGTAGGGTCTATTTTCTTATCAAGGGGATGGTGCATGCATATGTCTTTTAAAGCAGGCCATAGGTAGGAGTTGGAATGAATAAGTGCGCATTTTATGGTTTATTAGGAACAAAAGCACTTTGGAAGTTTGCAACAGTAACCGTTTCTATGCATGCATGCTTATGTATAAGCAATTCATCCTTGTTTATCATCTATAAGACACCTATTTAAGCCGGAAAGAGAAAATACTTGATACAATTAGTATTGAGAAGTGTGGTTATGCATAGATGATTGTTTGGCTAAAATTTTGATTCCATGAATTGCACTTAAGCTGTTATGTCCAGACACATCTTTATAGGCTTTAACTTAAGAATAATGTTGGGTATCATGACATGGGTTGTTGTTTGTGAAATTGTTATGGGGTGGCATTGATGAAAAGACTTTTTTGCATGTATCTAAGGTAAACATCAAGTATGATTTTGTTCCATTGACAAGATGTGTGATTTGGCTGTTGTCCTGACCCCATACCAAACTATGGTATCAGAGATTTCCTATGGAGTGACCTCCAACTCCAAACACATGTCTCCTGCTTCTAAGGTTTGCTCAAACAAATTCCTGAATTAAAACTCATATGGTAATAACTCACTTTGAAACAATACAACAAATGCTTTTTGTGTGAAAATTGACTGTACCATACAAGTGAATCTGCACCATTTATTCTGTCATGTCTCTCATTTATGTTTATGTTTAATTTTTGAATACATACTTTCCAGACTAAGAACATCATTGATACTAGATAATAGTGTCTCAAATATGATCCTACTTTTTCCCTCAGTTCAGAATGTATACAATGTTGTCCTACTAATATCTTGGCGTTCTGGTGATGAATTCTTTTTTCACTAACCTTCTGTATTCTAATTACTTTGCCTGGATTTTCAGGTGACATACATGGCCAATACAGTGACCTTTTAAGGCTTTTTGAATACGGTGGCTTTCCTCCTGATGCCAATTATTTATTCTTAGGCGATTATGTGGATCGGGGTAAACAAAGCTTGGAAACAATATGTCTTCTTCTTGCATATAAAATCAAATACCCAGAGAACTTCTTCCTTCTGAGAGGGAATCATGAATGCGCTTCTATAAACAGGATATATGGATTTTATGATGAATGTAAACGGCGGTTTAACGTCAGGCTCTGGAAGGTCTTTACTGATTGTTTTAACTGCCTCCCTGTAGCCGCTCTTATAGATGACAAAATACTCTGCATGCATGGTGGCCTGTCTCCTGATCTTTCAAACTTGGATCAAATAAAGAGCCTAAGCCGCCCAACTGATGTTCCAGACACTGGTTTGCTCTGTGACTTACTTTGGTCAGATCCTGGGAGAGACGTACAGGGGTGGGGAATGAATGATAGAGGTGTTTCTTATACCTTTGGTACCGATAAGGTGTCAGAATTCTTAACAAAGCATGATCTAGATCTTGTGTGCCGAGCTCATCAGGTTACATGCCTACATGTCTAAATCTATTGTCAGTCATTGGTGTTCCTATGTGAAACTTTGTTTTTGTGCAGGTTGTTGAGGATGGTTATGAGTTTTTTGCTGATAGACAACTTGTTACCATATTCTCTGCTCCAAATTACTGTGGTGAATTTGACAATGCTGGTGCCATGATGAGTGTTGATGAAACATTGATGTGTTCTTTCCAAATACTCAAACCCGCAGAGAAGAAGACCAAATTTATGATGTCGACTAAAATATGATGTCAGGGAAACCTGGTTTTCGCTACTCTGGTTAAGGTGATTTAAACCCTTATCATTTTACTCTTGCATATTTGACCACAGAAATCTTGATTAAGCTAATGCATGTTGTGATTATGATGGCAATAAAAGACTTGACATCTTGCTCTTTAATGAACATTCATAAAGGTGCCTTTTTTTTTCAGGCCTCATCCATGTTTTATGTTTAAGGTGTATATGTTAAAAAAAGTAGAACTTTATATGCTGTGGTTTAAACATGCATATTTGCATCAATAGTACTGTACTAAATCATTGCCGCATTAACATTAGGGAGGTTATCTTCGTTTGTCTGAGAATTAAATCCTCTATGATTGACAGTTTCCCAGCTATCTGTTGCAACAAAAGGTTAGGATCCCAATGGAAATAGGGAGTTGATTTTAGGTTTCTTAGGCTTCACCATATATTTATGGAAGCTGGATCCCATGCCAAGAGTTTTTTTCTACAAAGTTGCAAAATGTATTTTAAATATTTCATATTGTCTGCAATCCTACGTAAACAATGTGTCGTGTGCTGTGGTAGAAAACTTCACATTCTTTGAGGTGTAGATTTGTTGAGTTTTGAAATAATAAATTTGCTATTCTTTTGTTAGCATTAATAATCACTCCTGGTCATCACATTCTGATACTGAGTAAATGCTTATGGTGTTGACAAACTTAATTATCCATCTCATAGGGCTCGTGATAATACCGAGTGATTTGAAACAATTTAAAAGCATAAATTGATTGTTTGAATGGGAATTATTCACTTGCATGCTAAGCCTAATATATGACCTAGGCCCTGATTTTTGTTCGACTTCATATGCACTTCATATTGCACAACAAGGTTCAGGTAATGATCTATTCTTCCCCCTATTTATTTTATTTGTGGTTCTTTGTTTCTTGTGATGAATTTCTCTGTGATTAATCCCTCCATAAATGAGTACCTGATTGCATTTTTAATGTGATCATACTTGATAGGCATGATATAATTGAGATGTGTCACAACACTATCCAGTAAGGTTATATATCAAGTATGAGCTAAAATGATGATGTGGAAATCAATATACGATGATCACAAAACATTCCTATGAGATTCATGCTCTTTGATGTTAATGAAATTTTAACCATGAATGACGGATTTCACACGCTGTAGTACAATAGATTTTTCGGATTTGATACTTGAGAAACTTTTGAAAGTTCCAAGAATGGCAACAATGGAATTTAAGCAGGCTAGTGACATGCGTAAGAGCAACACATGAAATCATATTTTGCACATGCAAGGATAATTTCATGGATGCATTATCTGTGCACGGTACTTGATTGGTTTCCTTGTATTCCCCTTAGTTGGTATCATTCTCCTTTCAATTCCTTGAATAAAACACCCGGTACCGGTACGGTACCGATCAAATTCTTATCATTTATTTTGCCAAACATATTGCAGAATGTTTTTCACTCAATGACTGTGGAAGGACACACTATAGAGGGTGCGGTGCGGAGCTAAGTAGCAGTGAAGTCAGCAGATGAAAAGAGGTCAATGAGCCGGAAAATGAATCACTTGTGACCTGAAAGAAGGATGGAAGGATTGGATGTTTATTTGAGAACAATCAATTCTTTTGTATGGCAAAAGCCAGAATGTTTTGAGTTTCCTTTTGAGTGTGTGGAACCTTATGCTGCTACTGTACATACTCTTGCTGTAAAGGCCTAAGTAAACCACTTGTGCTCCTTCAACATTCTCATTCTCAATTAACTTTCTTGTTTTCTCTTCCATATGTTCATCATGTTTGGTCTCTCTGTTTATAATGTTCTTTTCCCCGTCTTCTTAGCATCCAATTTGTTCTGTTGTGCTGGGATTTTAATTTAAATATGCTTCCGTTTTGATGTAGTGTTTTATTTAATAACAATAATTAATTCTGACAAAGTACAATACAATTAAATTCCAATTAATTCATAACAAATTATTCTAACTAATCATACCAACTAATAATTATTGCATTACCCAATCAACATGTGTAATGTTTTTAACAAAATTTATGCATGCATGCATATATACCCAAAATCATTCTAGTGTATATATATTAATATTTAATAGTTGTTTTAAGGTGTGAAACAATTGTGCATAATTATATAATTTTATAGGGGTGTTTGTACAAAAAGAATCATCTTCTATAATTTGAAACGATGTTCATGTTCTTCAGCAATGTTCTAAACGCGCGCCACCAAAGTACAAAAACCCAAGACCATCCTCCATCGATCTCTCCATCTCTTCTCCCAATCCCGATCACCAGCATCCCAATGGCTATCCAATCCCTAATCCCCAATCTCCTCCTCCTTCTCCTCCTCCCAGCCCTCCCCTTTTCCCTCTCCGACTACGTCCTCTACAGCGGCGAAGTCCTCACCCCCGGCCAAAACCTCACCAATGGCGATTTCCAGCTTTCTCTCCAACCCAATTGCGAGCTCATCATTACCGACGCTGTGAAAACCATCTGGCGTGCCAACACCTCCGGCCAGGGCTCCGATTGCTACCTCGGCTTCAAACACAACGGCGAGCTCGTCGTCCGCCACGGCGTCCACTACATCCTCTGGTCCTCCGGCGTGAAATCCAAAAAAGGTAAGTACGCTCTCCTCCTCGATTCCAACGGCAAGCTCAACATCTTCGGCCAGAGACGCTGGATTAGCAACAACCAAAAGGTTTTGGGGGAAAACAACATGAGAACAGTGATCACAACTGAGTATGTTCTTCATTCCGGCCATCGATTGAATCCTGGGAAACACCTCAGTTATCAAAATTTGACCTTTGGGTTGTCCCATTGCAATCTGGTGATCAACGACACGGATTCGGGGAGGATTTTGTGGCAAACTAATACGAAAGCTCGTGGGTGCTATGTTCAATTGGATGCGAATGGGGAGCTGACAGTGAAGCATTCAAAGCAGAGGTTGTGGAGTAGTAACAAGAGAGGTGATAATGGAGCTTATATTGGAGTTCTTAGATATGATGGTAGGTTTGGTGTTTATGGTCCTTTGCTTTGGGACAGTGATAAGAAGGATACTGTTGATGCTTTGGATTTTAATGGAGGTTTTGTGGGTGATGATGATGATGATGTTCAGGTTCTGTAGTTTTGTGTTTTTTTTTCTTTTTCTTTTTTTTTTTAAATATAAATGTTTGGTGGTGGTGGTGAAGAGAGTTACTTGGTGAATAAGTAGTGGGATTTGTGTTTATCAAATAAGATTAATTATATATATATATATATTTTTTAAGACTTTTTGTGCGTGTGGTTATATATGCTTTTTTTTTTTTAATGGAAAAATATATTATTTTTAAAAGAAAAGATGGATTGAGGTAAAGAAAAATTACATGAATCATTCATTTGGGAATTTTTCTTTTCGACAAGTGCGCCTCACAGGAGCGATGTAAAGGAATAAAAAGAATAATAGACAGATAGAAAAATACACTATTATAGTGATTTGATGGAGGTTTTATAAATTGGAAGACTTGAACTTGAATTTTTCTTGAGATGCGAATTTTACATAAATATATATATATATTTGGAAAAACAGTTTTTAATTATATGTTTGTAAAAGCATATGTTTTGGTTTGTGCACTGGTATTACATTTGTTTATTACTCCTCTGTCGTGGTTAACCGAATCTCACGTACCAATAAAATTAGTTATTTTACTAAATTTTATAAAAAATTAGTTATTTTTTCAAAATTATCCTTAATTTATATCTCCACATTTCTCTCATATTTAATTCTAAGAAGAGAATTAAAAAAATGTTAAGAGTAATTTTGAAAAAAAAAAAATACTTATTAGAAAATGACAGATAAAAAGAAACATGGATTTGTGATAGAAAAAAACTGATAGAGTAGAATATTATTTAGAAATGTGAAGTAATAAAACTCTTAATCTTTTAAAATGATAAAAACTAAATTAAATAATGTAAAAAAATGTATTTATTGATTAATAAACTATACTAAATCTTATAAACTATTATGGTGCGTAATAAAAATTATTGGATCATGTTATTATAGATGATATTAATTGAACTTAAGAAATGAGAAGCCACAGATTATTTTTTCTTTTCTAATTAATAAACTTTTAAAAACTACTCGTTTTACATGCCATTCAAAGAGTATACGCAATAATAAAAATTAGGGGATCACTCTCGTTTCACATGCCATTCAAATAGTAGCCATGCTGATAGCTTCTCACAGCTCAGTAGACCTGTGCTCTCAAACGGCGACTTTCGTCTACTCAGCTGTTTTATCTTATTTGTGACTTTTTTTTCTCTCTTTTCCAGTTGTATTTGCCTCACCCATGGTGAAAGTTTCTGTACCTTATTCTTCTGATGTGTTTGTTTTATGTCTGTTTATGTTGGTTCTTTTCAATAAAGCAGTGGTTTATCAACTTTTTATCAAAAAAATAAAAATAAAAATACTATGTCATTGAGAGTGACATCCTTCAATGAGTTTGGCTGGGATCAATACCATATAATTTATGGTGTTATTAATTCTCAAAAACAATGACATCAACGACATCAGATACATTTATATATTTAACACAAATGTATTATAAAATTCATTTTATACAGACGAAAGGTGAAACAAACATTTAAATCAAAATTAAAAAAAAAAAAAAAATTAACGAAGGGTTATATGCAAAACTTGAATAATCAGGGTGACAAATAATTTCTCGAATTTTGAGGGGGTAGGAGGTAAAAATCTTCACTAAAGCTCAATACAAATCTAAAAGCCCATAATAAATGGGCCGCCAAGTATCCAATCAGCCCACTAGACCCATCTCTACTACCATCGTGCCCTACTTCGGTCTTCGGCTTCACGTCTTCCTAAAAAGAAAGCTTAGCGTGAACCAGAGCTTCCAAAGCATCCTCTTGGATCGATCTAGGGCTAGGGTTTCTGGGCAAGCAATGGATGTGATAAAAACGCAGCAGATCTCCGCTCGGCCGATCGAGAAGGTGATTGTGCATCCTCTGGTGCTCCTCAGCATCGTCGACAACTATAATCGCGTCGCACTTGACACCCGCAAGCGCGTCATCGGCGTTCTCCTCGGCACTTCCTTCAAAGGCACCGTCGATGTTACCAATAGCTATGCCGGTCTGTTCCCCATCTCTCATATCCCTATTGTTTGATTTCCTTGCGATCAGTGTCTAAAACTTCCGTGAATTCTTTCTAGAATTGGTTTCTGGAGTCTATCGTTGCAATTGGAAAAGAAATGTTCTCGTTTGCTAACCTATTGGGTTTAGGCAAAATATGTCCTTTTCTTATTGAATTCAATTGGGTTTATCTCTGGACGTAGGGTTTCTTTTTGAAATGATTGTTTTTTAGCAGTTTGATATGCTGGATTGATTATGATATGGCCTTGCAATTTAGCCACCATATTATGAATTTAGAGTAGCCTTTGGGAAAAGTATGTCCTTACTCACAAATCTGTTCTGCTATCTTAATTGTGCCTGTTGAGGAAAATGGGAAAGAAACTTTAGTGAATTTTTTCTAGAATTAGTTTCTAGGATCTATGCTTTTGTGAGCTGTGAAGTTTTTGTTGGTTAAGCTATGACTGAAGTAGGTGTACAAATTCTAGACTAGGATTTTGATTAGGCTGCATGATATATCCTTTTTTTTACTAAATTCAACTCGGTTAAGCTCTAGACCTAGGTTTTCTTTGTGGCATGGTCTTTTAGTTGTTTCATTTGGATGGATTGATTATGATCTGGTCTTAAATTCAAAAGTATGTCCTTACTCACAAATCTGTTTGGTCATGTTAACAGTGCCTTTTGAGGAGGATGACAAAGATCCGAGCATTTGGTTTCTTGACCATAACTATCATGAATCTATGTTTTCTATGTTCAAGCGAATTAATGGTATGGTCTCTATTCCATGGTCCATAACTTTGATTATGGGTGTGAATGTTAATTCTTTCTCGGTGATTAAGTTAGTGTATCTTCCTTCCAGCCAAGGAGCATGTTGTTGGGTGGTATAGCACTGGACCAAAACTCAAGGAAAATGATTTGGATGTTCATGCATTGTTCCACGAGTAAGATCATGCAAATTTCTTTGTCTTTTGATGATATATCATCGTGTTATTTTAATTTGCATGTTTGTAGCCTTACGTTTGAGGCCTCAAAAAAACTTTTGAATGGATTTTCTATGGAGGTTCCTTGTCATGTTCAACAATGATTCTATCATTTCTGTAGCCTTCTGTAGATATGAAAACACAAAGCTATAAAGTTCACAATTCCAGATACTTGTTCTTTTTAAATAATATCTATTTTTATAAAATCTTTAACTCATAATGAAGATGTTCTCTAGGTGCTCATCAGTTAAACTGCACGTGTATCATAATAATGAATAATAACTTTCTTTCTATTAAGAGGAGAGAGTGTTGTAGTCGTCACTCTCATGATTACTTAGAATTGTATGTGGCCTCAAATGAATGGTTGAAAGCTTACTCATCATCCAATTACTTGGTGATGTTGCCCCTCTCCATTCATCTTCTAATTTGTGCTCCCTTTATTGCAGTTATGTTCCTAATCCTGTCTTGGTCATTATTGATGTCCAACCCAAGGAGTTGGGAATACCTACTAAAGCGTACTACGCAATAGAAGAGGTCAAAGAAGTAAGTATATCTAATGTTTGCAGCTGTGCTGTAACTTTAACTGTAATGGAGATGTAGGTTGATCTTGGCAATTATTGTCGCAGAATGCTACTCAGAAAAGTCAGAGGGTGTTTGTGCATGTCCCTTCAGAGATTGCAGCACATGAAGTTGAAGAGATTGGTACATCCACTTTAAGAATCCATGGATTTTAGAGTTTCCTAACTTCCTAGAGTGGCTCTCAATTGGCAATTTGTTTCCCTTTATAATCTTAAATTGTTTTTTAGTCAAGCATCATGTGAGAATTTTTATTTGTTTTTTTTGACAAATTCAAAGTTTGGGGTGTAATATTTTCTCATAATTGGTTTTGCAGGGGTGGAACATTTACTGAGGGATGTCAAAGATACAACTATTAGCACTCTTGCAACAGAGGTCCTACTTCTTTCCCTTCCTTATGAAGTCCTGTTGATGGTGCTGCATTTAATAGGTCTGTACTTTGTAGCTTTAATTTCTTTATTGAATCAGGTCACCAGCAAACTTGCTGCCTTGAAGGGGCTGGATGCAAGACTACGTGAGATCCGTGGTTATCTTGATCTTGTAGTTGATGGAAAGCTTCCTCTAAATCATGAAATTTTGTACCATTTGCAGGTATTACATTCACTATAAATGTTTTTATACATCTGCAAAAGTTATCATGATTATAGTTTGAACAGCAGTTTTGGTAATCTAGAAACTGTGCAAGATGATTAGACTTGAATGGGTTCTAACTGGGCATGGTATTCTTGTAAGAATAATATTCAGCAAATTCTAAAGAGCATGGCTTTATTTCCAAGTTGGCTTCCTTTTTTTCCAAAAAGAATCATTATACATCTATTCTCTTAGGTAGTCAACCTTGGCTATAATGCTAGTTCATGTTTGCAAGTGCCATCATCACTGGGTGTTTGAAAATAAAATGTCTTATTGTTGTTTGAAAATATAATGCCTTACTGTTCAATGAGATATTTTCTGGTTTTCTGGTTTTTAATTTTCATTCCATTGGCAGCTTACCTATGTTTTATGATTATTCTTTTCTTGTTCTTTTTGGGTGCAGGATGTATTTAATCTACTTCCAAACCTTAATGTGAATGAGCTAATCAAGGCCTTTTCAGGTAATTTCATTTGACTTGACTATATTGGAAGACAGAAAATGTTCTGACCCTCACCCAACTCTATGCTTTGCTGTTATTTGGTCTAAATTCATGTTTGCACTGTGCAGTGAAAACCAATGACATGATGTTGGTTATCTACCTATCGTCTCTCATCCGGAGTGTCATTGCACTTCACAATCTGATAAACAACAAAGTAAGCTCTTACTTATTTGATGTATTATCAAATAATTTATGTGTGGCACCTATATGAGTGTCATTATGCCGGACTTTGACTGGATTATATATATATTTTGGAAGCTCTCTGATTTTCTCTGAACTTCGCTATATGGGAGAGACTAGATGAATGACTACAAATAAGTCATATGGAAACAAATAACATCACAACTACTGTATCACAATTTTCTTTTTGGATGCATGAATTGCTGAAAAATTTCGCCTCGACTTACATTTACCTGAGATATGTGCCCCGTTCGCCCACCTATTACTGAAATGCTGCTAGTGTCTTTTGTGCTTTACATTTTGTTCGATTAAGCCATTGAATACCGGATAATCTTTCTGACCAAGCTCAGCCATTATCAATGCGAAAATTTAAGTTGTCTTGTTTCTATGTCAGGTCCTAAATAAGGAACATGAGAAAGCTGAAGATGCCAAATCAGCAGCTGTACCGGCTACAGCCGGGAGCTAGGATCATTTGGACTCCGGCTTGGCATCAGCATCAGCATCATCTTTGCACCAGAGGACTTTGAACTAATGTCTCTTAGGTTTCTCCTGCCAAATGACCTTTTTGTATACATTATTCAAAGCATACGGCTTAGTGACATTCCAGTGGATCTTTACAATCATATACTGTTGTTTAAACTGCACCTGATTTCTTTCTAGCAGTCATTCAAGTTGTTTTGTTCGGTAGTATTTGTTTACTCAATCAGGCATCAATTCATTCCTGGAATGCTGGAGGTGATTTAATTCATCCATAAGTTTGGCTCTTGCACTGGTTAATTGTTTACAAAGTACTGTCTTATCTCTTGTGCCTAACACTCTCAATGAATTCAATGTGCTATGTCTCCTTTGTTTTTTAATTGTTATTTCTAATGAATGACCTCTATTTCCTCACCTTCCTTTCCAAAGGAGTAATTAAGGAAAAAAATAGCCCAGAAAAACTATATTATGGTAAATTTAATGTATGAAATTTCAAGATATTCTCAAACCCTATACTCCCTTCATTATTTTTTATCTGTCACAAATCTATGTTTTTTTTTTATCTATTATTTTTTAATATAAAAAAGTATTTATTTATTTTTTTTTTTCAAAATTACCTTTTAACACTCTATTCAATTTTTTTTTTTGGAATTAAATATCATAGAAAAATGGAAAATATAAATTAGGGGTAATTTTAGAAAGTTAGTTATTTTTTTAAAAAAGTTTGTAAAATAACTAAGTTTCTTGTTATGTGAGATTCAGTTAACCATGATAGATAAAAAAGAATGGAGGAAGTATTATAAAAAAAAAAAAATAAATATCAAACTATGAAGTTAATTTAATCAATTTTTTTTTTTTTAAAAGAACCCCAGGGCGCTATTTTATTGAAAAAAGAAAGAAAGGAAACCGTGGGGAAACCAAAACTACAAGAAACAGGAATCGTGAAAAACTAAAATACAAATCCTGAATCAGTGAAAGTCTTCATTAACCAATGAGATAATTCTCTTCCAAACAAGAAGAGGTTGAGGGCTGAGTAATTGAATCCAAGTGTAGCAAGAGAGGTTACAGGAAGCATCCAAGACCCCGGTATACAATGAATGTCAGGTGATCGTGAATGTTCAAAAGAGACTTGAATAGTTATTCGGGTGAGATCCGATATCCGGATCCGAAAACTCGACTCTAATCGGATCCGGGTTCTTCTCTATCGGGTGCGGAGTAAGAGTCCGAATCGCTTCGGTCGCCGCCTTTATAAACCAAACGACCCCGCGGGATGCTCCCTTTGTCTTCTCTTTTCCTGGATTTCTCGTAGGGAATGGGGAAAGCTTCCAAAGATAAGAGGGTAATCCTTCTAAATATTCGCAAATTTTTGTTGAGAATTCCTGTTCTTCTTTGTTTTCGCTATGTTTTGATCCTATTATGGTCGGGACTTGTGCAGGATATCTACTACCGCAAAGCTAAAGAGGAGGGATGGCGAGCGCGGAGTGCTTTCAAGCTTCTTCAAATCGATGAGGAGTTCGATATCTTCAGAGGTGATGCTCATAATCAGAGGCATTTTTCATTATCAATAGGTTCCGTGCTCGATGTTGGAAAAAGGTTGGATTTTTGCCTGCAGGAGTGAAGCGAGCTGTTGATCTCTGCGCAGCTCCTGGTAGCTGGAGTCAGGTGAGATATCTTCACATTGGTGCACTATTTTTCTTTGATTCATATTGTCTCCTTAAATTCGAAATAAAAAAAAATAATTAATTGCAGGTGTTGAGCCGAAAGCTATATGTTCCTGCTAAATCGTCACCAGAGAGCAGGTAAATCGTGCTGCTTTGTGTGATTGTTTATTGCCTTTTTGTTATTCTAATTCATTCATGACTAATGACCAGCCATTTTTAGCTATGTGTTTTTGTTTCTCGCTTGTGTTTTCAGTTGAAAGTGTACTTTAATTTAAGATTGCTTATTTGTTGAAATGAGGGCCTGTTAAATTTTTAGAGCCTTCGATTTTATTGATTGTGATAAAATGTTACAATCATGTGAACTGTTGTAACTTCATATTCAGTGAAGTTGTAGCTTATTCGTAGTTCCTCTTAAATGTTTTCTGCAGAGATGGTGATCTTCCTCTTATTGTTGCAATTGATTTGCAACCCATGGCCCCAATAGACGGTGTTATACAAGTCCAGGGTGATATCACCAATGCTCGAACAGCTGAAGTGGTAACTTCTATATTATCTTTATCTCATAAATGAAGCTAGAAGCAAACATGACAGTTCTCTGTTGTGTTTACACTGCAGTTAAGATATTTTTAGATCAGGTGCTACTGGACTTTCTGAAACTGAATGGAAACTTTGGTTATTGTGTTAGCAAACTACAAGTAGACACTAACTTTGTTTTGTTTGAACATCTTGGATTTTGTTATCTATTAACCCAGGTTTCCTGTTTCTGCAATTTCCTTGAAGTAGGTAGGATATTACAGTTTCCTTACCACTTTCCAAGTTCATGTTTCAAAATGGCATGCTTCAATTTGTATTTCTTTTCTGCTAGCCATTTATTCTGATTGTTGTCATTTGTTCAAAAGATGTTTCCTATTGATTACTAGGCATTATGAAAAATTTGTGTATCTGACTGGAAACTAATCTTATTTAGGTCATCAAGCATTTTGATGGATGCAAAGCTGACTTGGTTGTCTGTGATGGTGCTCCTGACGGTGAGATGATTAGATAAGATGAATTCTCCTCCATTTTCTATTTCTGCCTCAAAATGTTTCATATTAGCAATCACTGAACATCTTATCTTAAGGATGGTTTATTTCTCTGCTGCAGTCACAGGACTTCATGATATGGATGAATTTGTTCAGTCGCAACTTATATTGGCAGTAAGCCTTTCTTTTCTTCTTGATGCATGTGATGAATCATGATTCCTCAGGAGTTTATTTTAGAGTCAATAGCAAAAGGTGGTATAGAATTTTTGGATAGGCTTGACGAAAGTGTGCCCACGAACATTACAATAAAACAAATGCTGGCACTTCAAGAAATGCCAATAAAGACGTGTCTGTGCTCAAATTTACTGCTGATATTCATTTGATGATCTTGTGTAGGCGCTAACAATTGTTACTCATGTGCTTCGAGTTGGTGGAAAATTTGTGGCTAAGATTTTCCGAGGGAAGGATACAAGCTTACTCTATTCTCAAGTAAGATGATCTGTTCTTATATGCTACTTGATCGGTAACAATCAATCGATCCTGTTCATTACAATTCCGTAACTTGTTGTCATTGTTTCTTTCTTTCTTTTGTGTGTGTGCGCGCGTGCTTGGATAACTTATTGGAAAATAGGTTGTGCTTATTTTTTGCACCCATGGAGAATGTAGACTTGTGCTTGATTATAGAGACCCAACTGACCTTCGGAGCTGATGAATCAGAATTTCCAAACTTTGTATATGTCGTGTCTGGGTGAAAATCTCTATTTAGAAGCTTATTTCCTGCTCCTGCAAATATGGAGTGCATTGGGCCCACTTTTGCCATTATTTCCAACTTTCTAATATATGCCTTTCGACTTCTATAACAGGGAAACCCTGTAAATGCTAATGTTTGGTGTTCCTTGTACTGTAAATGGATTTCTAAAATTACCCACATATTGAAATTATTTTTTGGTGTCTGAAGATATATGTGGATGATGCATCATACGCAATAAAATGCTTATGATTGGCTTTTCTTTAATTTCTTTTTAAATTCCGCTGTCAAGCTGTGTCAAAAAATCATGGTATCTATTCTCTTGTGATTGAGATCTTGAGAACTCTGTGTTAATATTTCACTGCTTTGTAATTTGGTACCCTTTTCTTTTCAGCTAAAACTATTCTTTCCTAATGTGACATTTGCAAAACCAAAGAGTAGCCGCAACTCAAGTATTGGTAAGTCTCTGAGTACTTTTCATGTTTTAGAAATTAGTTCTTAAGTTTTATATGGTTCATGCGTTTTCACTACTGTACAGACTTTGTTTGACAGTGCGCTTAAGTGTACTTGAACATAAAATTGGTTGGTAGGAATTTGGGAATTTTGTATCTCAGACACTCTTGCATAATGTGAAGTTAATCAAAACATTTTTGCCCTTTTAATCATGGGCATCCCTTGGAAATTTGCACATATGAAGAAATATTATATGCATAGAGATGTCAATAATTTATTTCAGAAATTTCTTTTATTTACATGTGTTGGAACTAAAATTGCTTCAAATATATTAAACCAAGCTTTTCATTATCCCCAAGTAGTTTTTCTTATGTTTTTATTTTAGGCATTCTTTAAAGTGAGCTCTTAATTGATTGTTCTTTTGGATCTCAGAGGCATTTGCAGTTTGTGAGAATTATTCCCCGCCTGAAGGATTTAATCAGAAAGATCTATACCACCTACTGGAGAAAGTGGGCACCCCTTGTGGAAGTGATAATTTAGGTGTGTGTTACCATCACTCTACCCCATGTTTATCATGCCTAAACCTGGAGCTATTACCCTTTAAATGAATCCCCATTTTTAATGTCAAAAAAGTTTCATGCTTTTGAGGAAATTGCGGCAGTATCAAAATTCCTTTTTATGTGACTGTCAATCTTAGTTTCTTTTTGACTGTGCTGCTTTCTTGACCAGATTGTAGTAGTGGGTGGTTAGAGGGGGCAAACAAGGTGTACATTCCATTCTTAGCTTGTGGAGATCTTAATGGCTATGATTCTGACCGTTCATATCCACTTCCGAGTTCGGTGAATGGCAGTTCATACCAAAGCTTGGATCCAGTGCAGCCCCCAATTGCTCCTCCTTATAAAACAGCCATTGAACTGAAGAAAGCTTCCAGCCATGGTATTGTAGACATTGAGAAACTCTCTCTTTGATTTCATGACCCTTGTGTACTCTTATTTCAATATTTTGAAGACTCTTTGAGAGTTTCGTGTCATGAACTAGTTTAGTTGCTCATTGAGAATCATGCAATGATGCAAATGGTTATATTACTTTTTAGGAGAACTATGAAAAACCATGCATGCTTTTGCTCGATGATGCGTTATCGGAATATATTTCTTGCTTCCTATTCTAAATTGCGTGACACTTTGATGTTTAGAAGATCATTTTATAGATAGTACACAAAGATGGAGTAAAGACATGATTGTCATGAATCTTTCTCAGAATATTTAGCTTTGCATGAACAACAATTCCGGTTGAACTAAACATATACATATTCCGATCAAGAAAAAAACTAGAATGACTTCCTGTAAGAGTTAATGAACTCTATGCAGTCATCAATTGCTTCACTCCTGTAATGATCTCCGGCAGCAGAATATCTCCGGGGAGCCACCTCCAAAGTACAACCTCTAGCTGAAGCCTTCCGTCTGGTCTTGGAAAACCGACGGAATACATTCACCACGTTACTTCCGACACGGCACAAGAATCTCATGGGTGATGATGCACCATTCCCTCTAGAACCAAAGCCTCTACCAATCAGCCTTTCATTCCTCGGCGTCATCGAACCTACATCAGAGTTATACATGAAAGATATCATCGGCTTCTCGTAGATGTCCGGGCTGAAGTTGACCCTCTTACTCCCCTTCCTCAACATCTTTGATGCAACAACAACAACAAGAGTAACAGGGAAATGCAAGCAAGAAATGGGTGCATTTATTGGAAGAAAGAATTGAAATACGCCAAGAATATAAAGAAAAAGAGGAAAAGAAAAAGTGTGTTGTGTTGGAATAAGGAAGGGCAAGTGAGTAAAGATGGTCTTTGTGATGCTGGTGGGCTCCCGAGGCATATGGTTGACAATTGAATTGATGACTAAACATGGTATGAGAATGAGAACTATATATATATATAGATATATATTTATATTTTTTATTATTATTAGGATGGTGATAAATTGGTGTCTGATAAAGAAAATTCCTCAATCTTTATATTGTTGGATTTTAGTGAGAATCTCTGGGCATTGAAGCAATCGAGAGTTGATTGGAGGACATCTCATCTCATTCTCACCAGCGTTGCTTTTGAGGATTTGTTCTATATTTCAGCATCTCTTTTTTTTTAAAATTTTTATTTTTATTTTTTGAAGAATAAACATTGATTGGATTTCAGTTGTTAATGCAAAATTTATTAAAGGAAATATATTCGCTTGTTTGTAGCATTCTGTTTTTG